>NW_017731398.1:686138-726051 GCF_001890085.2 Hipposideros armiger
GGAGTGGGGGGTGGGACGTAGATTGCAGGAGTTCCTTTCAGCAGCGTGTACTAAGCAGGACACAATGTGCTCTGGGTTCTGTTCGGGAACTTGAAAGTACTGAATTTTAGCACATCCTCCTGCCCCCAGCCCCCAGCACTGTTTGGAAGGCAGAGCCAATAAAATGATTGATTGCACAATTGTGAAAGCCAGTTACACAACAGAAGTACACGACTTTTGCTATAAAACTCAGTATGTTTTACTATTGATGGGATGGCTACGAGGAGGAAGGAAGAATACAGGAAACCAAAGTAAATAATGGAAGACGTGTGTAAAGGCTTATGGATAAAGATGCTCATTGCGACTTTTCTAATCATAATGAACAATTAGAAACAAGTTAAATGTCTAATAATAGAGGGTTGGTTAAAATGTATGCTACATTCCTATGGAAAGGTTACAAAAGAGCATGTACTAAGTGATCCTTTTTTAAAAAGATACAAATGTATAACTGCCCAGAGAAGAGACAGGAGGATATTCACCAAAATATTAACACCAGTAGGTTTAAGGCTTGTGCACTTTACATGTAAATTTTGTCTCAAAAAAAAGTTTTTAAAAATATCAACCCTGCTTGTCTCTGGGTAGAGTGAAATTATGGGTGACATTTTTCATTGTGTGTTTCTGTTGTCTAACTTTTTTTTGCAGTAAACATATGTTCACTTTTGTAGGCAGACAACAAAATCGCTGCTTCTTTCTTTTTATGGGGGGAGCACTAACCCAGGAGTAGGGCAGCCCCCTACCCAGCTCTGCCTGGGGGGTGGGGGTGGCAGAGGAGCAGTGCCACTAAGCCCCGCTTGGCCAGGAAAGATGCTGGCACGTGGCCTCTGGCTTCTCTAGCCCCTTGACCAGCCAGCTATGGCCCCCTCAGCCACTTCCACGCCCAGAACTGGTTCTTTCAGGAAGGCCCTGAGAGCAGCTCTGGCTGTCCTGGCAGATAAGGGAGTGAGGATGAGGGTAGAGCCAAGGTCACTTGATGAATGCTAGATGTGTATAACCGCATCTCTCACCCCTCCTGCAGATCTGGTTTCGGCTCACTATCGCAGTGCAGCCCATTGCACCAGGAGGAGCAGCATTGACCGGGCGGAGCCGTGGGTGGTTTCTGCAGGGTGGCTCTGTGCTATACTCTCACTTGCCTCCTACCGTAGTAAACAATATGACCATTATGGAGATCTGACCGTGTGCCAGGTGTGTGCCTACAGATTTGCATGGCTTACCACAACCCTGTGAAGTCTCGACTGTCCTGATGCCTACCTACTTTGCAGATGAAGAACTCCAGGCTCAGAGAGGTTAAGAAACTCGTCCTAGGTAACACAGCCAGTCAGGGGGTAGTAGTTCTAGGATTTCAACCCAGGCCCGCTGGATTCCAGCTAATGACACTGCAGGACCCAGGTCAGATGAGGTCAAGCCTCCCAAGGTCAAGGAGGACACTGCCTCACAGACCCCAGGACTTCCTGGGGCTGCAGAGCTGTCATGGGGGGCAGGTCCTGACTGGGGGATGGGCGGATAGCAGCAAGTCCAGAGTGGCCGTCAACACCCGGGCGGGCGGGCGGGTGGGAGAGGCAGGCGTGGAGCGGGGAGGGGGAGCCTGCAAGGCACCACCGACAATTCTCGTAAACACACACTGGCTGGGCGGTGCTTGGCAGTGGCCCCGCATTTCCTGGGACGCTGCGCCGGACTGAGAGTTTTCACAGGGACACTTCAAGTCCTCAGGGAGGGCGTCGGGCTGGCCTGGCAGCCGGGACGAGCCTAGGGACACTGTGGAAAGAGAGGGCACGCCATAGAGGTGGCCCTGCTGTGGGCAGTGTTCGTGCGTGGGTCGGGACAGTCTCAGGTGGGTGCAAAGGGCAGGGTGGGCGGGATTCGAGGCCCCAGGAGGAGGGTGGATCATGGCGAAGTTGCAGGGACTACCACCGCCCCCACTTCGCGCAGGGCTGCTTCCAAGAGGGCGCCACGCACACACTCTGATGGGCACCGGTGCCCGCCGCTGGGGTAGCCTGTTGCCATGGCAGCACTGAAAGCTGGGCCCACTTTCTCCTGGCCACCCGGGCCTCTGCACCCAATCCATTTAGCCTGTCTTACACCACCTCCTACCCCCATACCTGGAACTGAGAGGTAGGAATCCTGACCCTGGAGGGAAATCGTTTGGAATTTAGGAGAGGCCTCCTCAGAACGGTCCTGGGTATGACCTTTGAGTTAAGCTCTTTGTCCCGGTTGATTCCCTCTGAGTGACAAGGTGGATTTAAAGGTTAGGAGGGAAAGTAAGTGGGGATCCTGGAAATGAGTAGTCTGGAGTGGCCTCCCTGGAGCCGTTGTGGTCTGGCACAAGGACTCAGGTGCCCTGGGTCCCCCGGGGAAGGTCATCCACCTCTCCTATATCCCCACCTACAATGTATGTCCTTTGACTTACAAATCACAGGATTCTTGTAAGAGTCAAATGCCATAAGGATAGGGAAGTACACAATTAAAAAATTGTTTTCCCATAGATGCTTAAGATTTAGAAATCCACCTGATCCCACCCCTCATTTTCATAGGAGAAACTGGACCCAGAGAGGCTAAATTACTTCCCAAGATGACACAGTGGGTTGGGAAGGTCAGGATTTGAACCCAGGCCGTGGCTGTTTCCTTTGGTGATTATTCTTACCGAAGTGCAGCGAAACCTGGGCTGTGTCTCTTTGTAACCTGGAGCTCGAGCTTTTGGTGACAGGTGATCTAAAGACCGGGACATTGGCAATGGGTGGGATAAAGATGGGGCGTGGAGGCTGGAGCTTTGGGGAGAACCTCAGAGAAAGCCTATGTCCCTGGTATGGAGGGCCTGTGCCTTGGGGCTTTGCTTTCATGTGCTATCTGAGAGGATCGCCCTAAAGAAAACCCCAGGAGTTGAGCATTCCCCAGCTATCCAAAATGCCATCTCTTCTGAGACCAAAACAATCCATTGAGACTGTACGAACAAGAAACCCTTTGGAGGCCCTGAAGCTGGGAAGTGGGACCTCTCACATCCGTGAGGTGCCTTTTCCTTTGAAAAGGATGAAAGGAAGGCGGGGGAAAAGAGAACCAGGAAGGAACACTTGGAATAAATCATTTGGAAATGATTTGGGATGGTCAGTCAGCCAGAGCAGAAAACTCATTTATTCATCCAGTAAACATTTACTGGGTGCCTGCTATTTCCAAGCTCTGCCCTGGGGGCTGGAGATTTAAAAACCTGAGTGAGGCTGGCCTGGTGCCTGCGCTCAGGGAGCTCAGAGAAGGAGAGATAGGAAGAGAGGGATGTGATGTGTAAATGAGTATTTCACTATAGCGTAAGGAGTGCCCTCGTGGAAATCTGAGCAGAGTGCGGAGGGAGCCCAGAGGAGCAAACTCCGGAAACCAGTTGAAAAACAGCACAATTCAAGCCTGTGAAGCCTGGGAGTACTTCTGCAGCGCTGCCAGCTTGGCCCTGGCCACTACCTTTGTTGGAGAGACAAAGGAATGAGTGAGAGTGTGCAAAGAAAGTGGTGAGGATAGGTACTCTCTGGAAAGGAGAGGTTAAGGGATCCTCTGAGCTCTGTGAAGGCAGCACGCAGGTCAGTTTTCTTTAGTTTCATCAATGCTTATGTGCCCAAGAGATATTTGTTGAATGAATGAAAGAAGAAAGGAAGGAAAGGAGGAAGGGAGAAAAGGGACGACAGTTTATATTATCAAGAGGAGGATGTCTATACCCTGAGATAAAACCCTGGTTGAAATTCCAGCTGTAGATAGAAACTGGAGTCAGATCTGGGTTCTGGTTCCAGTCCTGACTTACCACTGTATGACCTTAGCGAGTCTCTGAACCTCTCTGTGCCCCAGTGTCTCATCTATGAAGTGGGACTATTATAATTCCTAGCTCCCTCTGTCATGAGAATTAAAAAATGACTGAATGTAGAAAGCTCGTCTTGTGCCTCACTCACAGTAAGTGCTCGCTAAATGTGAGCCTTAGAAATGCCAGCTTTGCTTTAGGTGGAATAGTTTACCAAACAATTCATGTCAAGGTTACATAACTTTTCCAAAATGAGGTGTACTTTCTTTATACCTGACAAAGGCTAATTTTGAGAGATCCCTGTGTCTGCAGAGTAGCAAACCTGAAAGAAAGGCTTTACACCTTTAGGGGCCAACGATCTTTTTGAAATCCGATAAAAGCTCTGATCCCTCTCACCAAACAGCATATATCATTCTTGGGGTTCAGTTCATAGCTCCCTGAAGCTGACCCTTGGGGTTAAGGGGCTCCCTGCTCTACTGCTCACAGGTTATAATGAAGGCAACTAAGGCATCAGTCGTGGGAGAAGGGCCTGGGAGGGGCGAGGTGAGTCTGCTTCCTTTTAGGGGGTTTATGGGGTCCCTGTGGAAACCACAGGTGGAGAAGCTAGAGCTAAGCCTGTATGGCTGGGTGGGTCATGCGCCAAGTCCAGGACCCTCCTCCGCTAGGGTCCAGCTGGGCCCACTTGGCGCCTCATGGTGGCCTCCAGCCCAGCGCTTACTCAGCGCTGAACTGGTGATGCCCGGAGTTAAGGAGTCGCAGGCCTGGGTGGCTGGTGTGCAAAAGCCCTGTCTAAGCGTGGGCCTTTGGTACCATCCTCATACCAGCGTCCTGCAAGTGTTGTCTCCTGATGCCATTGCTTCAGGATGGCAAGTGGACACACTGCCACTGAGAGTGGCAAAGCAGGGTGAGAGTGCAGACCTCGGAAATGCAGAACATCAGTGGGGCACACCTGTCCGTCCCCCAGCACCCTGACGGCTCCTCAGTCTTGACCTGTTTTGTGGCAGCGCTGGAACCAAGGCTCTGGAGGGGGTGAGTGGGGGGAGGGGGTCTGGAGCTCAGAGTGGGATTTAAGGTGGAGGAACTTGGTGGGCAAATGGGAGGTAGATTTCTGATTTCTTGGGCTCTTCCGAATGGAGGGTCCTCAGGTCTGATAAACCAAACTGGAGGCCAAAACTCTCTTTTAGACCCCCAGGCTTCTTGTTCTCCACCCTCACCTGGCCGAGATCACCTACCTCCCACCTGTGAGGGGCTGCAGAGAGTCACTTAGCAGTCATTGTGTGCCTCTTGGGTAGCAGGTGCCAAGCGTCAGCCAGGCCAACAGTTACCCGGGCTCTTGAGGCCCCCGGGTGAGCAGGCCCGCCTGCGGGCACAGGCCGACAGCCCCTCCTTGAACTCGTGTTGGGGGTGGGGAAGTGACAGTGGCAACTTCGTGTTCTACCATGTCCAGGCAGGGACAGGTTGAGCCCTGCTGGTTGCACCACAGCCCCTTGGGGCAGGGGGTCCCCTCCCAGGGAGTGGCCAGCTCAGGCCCCAACAGGCCCCAGCAAGGGTGGCGCCAGGGCGGGTGGCGGGCTGCTCACCACAGCTGGCACACCCCGGGGCCTGGCCTGGGCGACTGGTTCCTTTTCCCTATAAGACTTGCAGCCTCAGCACTGAGTTTGTACAAGGCAGCTGAACCTGAGGGAGAATCCAAAAGGGGTTCTGGGGGTTGGGCTTCTAAGATGGTTAGAAGTTATTGAGATGGTGACAGCTCAGATAGGTGAGGGGAACTAGTAACATAATAAGCGTAGCTTTGTCCGGTGGAACCTCCACCGTATGCCAGTGCTGACATCAGCTCCCCTGGCAGCCCACGGAGCTCGGTCAGTGTTCTCATCTCACAGATGAGGAATCTGAGGTTCAGACAGGTTGTGTGGCTTGCTCCCAGTCCACCAAGTAACTGATGGTACTGAGGTTCTTCTGACGGAAGAATCAGAGGACCTGACCACTGGATTCTACCACTTACCAGAGCAGGAAACACGAGGGACCAGTGGAGGGGAATACAATTTGGGAAACAGAAATGAGGCCGTTCACGCTTATTGCCAGACCCTGGTGAACAGTTGCCTGTGAGATCTGAAGCTGTATTCGTGCTGGCCTGGGAATGCCCTCTGCTGAAGAGGGCACTGCCCCAAGGAGGCTCCCAGCCACCAGGATCTGGAAGTCATTGGCTGGTTTAAAAGCACACACAGGCTGTGCCAGCTGGTGTCGCTTCCTCATCAAAATGTATTGATGCTGCAGCTGAGCTGCTGCCCAGCCCCTGGGGAGGAGACAGCAGCAGCAGCGTGCCCAGCCAGAGCAGGGTGGAGAGCTGCAGCTGCAGATTGGCATGAGAGGAGGGCTCAGGGCTACGAGGGGACGGTGGCGGGGCGCCAAGGCCCGGGGAGCTGGGCCGAGCCAGTGTGTGTCTGTGAGGCTTGCTGGGCAGCCTGCCAGCCAGCCAGAACCCAGGAACCGGAAGGAGTGCTAGCTACTCCAGGAGGGAGCGGGTGGGACCTTTGGGTTCAAGCTCCACTGGGCTTGGCAGGAGGCCCCTCCCCCACGGCCAGCAAACAAAGCAATGACTCCAGAGTAGAACTGTGGGAGCTGCAGAGCCAGGTTCCCCTGGTGGGAATGACAGCAGGCCGACCTGGCCGGGGGCCACCTGGCAGGGGCCATCCGTGCCAAGGACGTAGCTGGCCTGCACCTGGGCAGAGGCTGTCCCTATAGATGATTAGTTAGTATTGATTGCTGGACAGGCTGGCTGTGGCCTAGACAACCATTCCACTGCCAGCCCTTGCCCTGTGCCCATGCCCACTGCCCTTTCTTTTGTGCTGAGCAGGTTAGAGAGGTAGCAGGCTTTATATTTTTAACCACGCTTCCCTTTATTTGTAGCCTTTCTTCTTTCTCTCCTTTCTCTCCCTCTTCTCTAGCTCTTCTTCTACCTGATCCTATAGGTGAGGTGTTTGTTTGTTTTTTCTTTTGGCTTTTGTGTGTGTGTGTGTGTCCTCCCCGCCCCCCGTGATAACAGGCATAAGATATAAACGGACACACAGGAAAAAGCACACATCTGAACTGTGTACACAGCTCTGAACATTTTAACATTTGTATACACTTGCCAGATCAAGCAGTAGATAGACCATCCTGGTCATCCTTAAAGTCTCCTTGTTTGCCTACGGGGCATGAGCCCCCTTGTCTGGCATCTCTCACCACAGAAAAGTTTTGTTCAGCCTCTTCGTATGTATTCCTACGTCCCTTTTACACCTCATCCTTCCATTTTTATCCTTGTATGTGTGTGTGTCTGTGTGTACGAGAGAGACGGGAGGAAGGTGAGGATGGGAGGAAGGCAGGGCGGTGAGAGTGGAGGGAGAAAAGAAGGCCAGGCCTGGTGATGACTTCATCTTGCCAGCTGGGGGCACGGAGGAAGGGCTGCCTTTCTCTTCGGCTCCTTTTATACTCTCTTTCCAAGCCGCCCCCTGAGCTCTTTATAACACGGACGTTCTGGCCGAGAAGGATTTGCCCACATCCAAGAGTGGCAAAGGGGAGCAGGAGACACAGCCTTGGCTTGGGAACCACACTTTCGCCCACAGGAAGTCAGCTCCGATGAGGTTTTTCTCTGTCAGCCGTCCTCCGTTTTTTCCAGTCTGGGGAGAACAAATTGGCATGCTAATGGAAGATGGGGGAGCCCACAGGGGCTAAGGCCACCATGTCGGGGGCATGGAGTGGAGGGCTCCTCTCCAGGCCAACAGTTGGGTGCTTCATTTTGTCAGCCCTGTGGAGTTCCTACGGGAGTGCTGTGCTTGGCAGAGAGGCGTCCTGGCCTGGAAGACCTGTCACTGTCCCCAAGAGGCTTGCTTGCTACCCACTTGGCACAAGACATACTTAAGGCATTTGAATAGCCATGAGCAGAATATAATTACCCACCAAGCGGAGTCAGCCCCTGCCTCCTCTCCTCAGGGATGAGCAGAGCAGTCACCCCACCCTGGTGTTGCCAAGATGTTAGGACAACCCCACCTTGCTGCCCTGTTAGGAGTTACCTGACAGCAGGCTGTCAGCACGTGCCACTCATCCAGCCCTGTCCTAGGCGACAGCCATAAGCAGAAGCCAGAGGAAGTAAGAGCTGCAGCTAGTTCCCAGAGTGCAACAAGATTTGTTGCCATTATTTTTCATGAGATTCTTATGGGTAATACAGAGAAATGGGGGCTGAACAGTACAGGTAGGAGGACACCTAGCTAGCTGCTCAACCCGGAAAGGTTATTGACCAGTTTTAATCCTGATAGAAGTCTCTCGTGGCATTGGGCTCTCTTTTGGGTCCTGTCTCACCCAATTCACCCACTTCCACCCAATTTACAAAATACCCATAGCTTTTCTGTGTTAACTAATGGTTAAAACTTGGCCACAGAGGCACTCACACTATTTCTAACACACACACACACACACACACACACACACACACACACACTCTTAATTATAGTTGACATTCAATGTTATTCTACTTCAGCTTCAGGTGTACAGTGCATGTCTTTTTAATTGCTTTTTTTTTAAAAAGGATTTTATTGGGGAGCAGTGTGTTTTTCC
The DNA here is from genome assembly GCF_001890085.2 of Hipposideros armiger. Classification (NCBI taxonomy): domain Eukaryota; kingdom Metazoa; phylum Chordata; class Mammalia; order Chiroptera; family Hipposideridae; genus Hipposideros; species Hipposideros armiger. Next base: position 694,537 of record NW_017731398.1, read on the forward strand.
AGGACCCATCAGCGCTAAGTCAAGTAGTTGTTTCAATCTAGTTGTGGAGGGCACAGCTCCACGGCCCATGCGGGGATTGAACCGGCATCCTTGGTGTTATGAGCACTGCACTGTAACCACCTGAGCTAACCAGTTGCCCCTTCTTTTTAATTTCTTAACCTAAAACAGCCCCCCCCATCATTTTGCCTTTCATCAGATTGACATCTTGGAAGAGTTCAGGCTAGTTGTCTTGGAGAGTGCTGGATGCATCTCAACTGTGTCCTCATTAGATCTGAGTTAAACACTCTTGACAAGAATGCTGCAAGGATTGACGGACGGTGTTGTATATTTCTTCTTGTATCACATCAGGACGTACATGATGGCAGGAAGCCCCGTTACTGGTGATGCTTCTTTCAACCACTTGGTTAAGATGATGAGCACCAGAGCCCTTCCTTAGAGACACATTTTCTCTCTGGTAAGTCACCTGTGGGACAGGTTTTGAGACCTTGTTTATATATAGTTTCCCGGCAATCATCCACCCAATGGTTGAGTATCCGATAATGATTCTTGCTTTAATCTAGATTCTCCAATTCTATCGTTTCTCCTACATTTATCAGCCAGCATTTTTCTGCAAAGGAAAGTGTCCTTTCTGTTCCTCCTTTCTCTCTCTCTGTTTCTCTGAATGTCACCATGGATTAATACGTTGTTTTTAATTTAATGCATTAGAACTCTTACTTCATTATGATTTTCAATGCTCAGATTGTCCCAAGTTCAATCATCAAGCTGGCCCTGTGTCCTTTTCACATAATCCCATTAATGTTTAATCACTTCCTTGCTTTTCTGGCTCAACAAAATGTCCCAGGCTCACTTTTTACTTTCCCTTTCATTTCCCCAAGGAGTCCTTGTGCCTTTCATTGGACAGTGATATTTAGAAACCGAGAGCTGGGTGCTAGGTCTGCTCACCCCAAATTTTTATCAATGGCTTGAGTAAAGGCATAAGAGATGCTTATCAAATTTACAGACGACTCAAGGCTTGGAGGGGAAACCAAAATGTATGATGATAGATGAATCAGTAAGATGAGTCAATAAGATAAAATCTGGACCAGAACCAATAGATTTAAAAGAGATCAATACAAAGTCCTGGGCTTAGGTTGAGAAAGATAATTGCATAACTGCAGGTTTGGGGGAACTCTTACGGGACCAAAGGTGACATCAAAAAGTAGATCGGGTTGTTGGCTGCCGTGAGCCAACAGTACTCCATGACACTTAGGTTGCATTCATGAATTCAACCAATACTTCTTGAGGGCCTGCTGTATGCCGGGCACTGTTCTAGAGGCTTGGGATATGTTAGTTAATAGCCAGGCTTGGGATATGTTAGTTAATAGCCAGATAAGCAAAAACCCCTGCCCACCCCCGCCTCACCCCTCAGTCAATATTTTTTTGGGGGAGGGGCAGGTAGGGAGTTTAGACAATCAAAACCACAGCAAATAAGCAAATCATCTAGCGTGTTAGAAGGTGATGAGTGCTTTGGAACAAAATCTCAGGGTAAGGAATATTGGGAGAAGTCCAGATTCTTCAAGGTAATCTTGGAGCAAGAATTTGGAGGAAGAAAGGGACTCAGTCTTGTGGCTACCTCCAGGCAGAGGAAGTAGCCAGGGCAAAGTCCCAGCACCAGAGGGTGGGTAAGCCGGGGACAGAGTGCATGGGAGAGGGTAGTGGAGTACGCTGCGGCCGTGCCCATGGGGATGAGGAGAACATGGGCCTTGCAGCTAGCTACTCACTGAAGGTCCTTGGCTTTTCTTCTGAATGAGACAGGGAACCACTGGAGGGTCTTGAGCAAATGGGTGCCATGACCTACCTGACTTTGGTTTTGTAAGAGTCTCGCTGGCTGCTGAGTTGAGAACAGCCTGCCGGGGGGAGCAAGGGTGGAAGTGGGGAGACCAGTGAGAAGGCTGCTGCAGTCACCAGAAGAAAGAGAGCGAGCGGTACCTGGGCCCTCGGGAGGTGATGTGTGGTCAGCTTATGGATTTCCTAGTAGATTGGATGTAGGGAGTGAGAGAAAAGAAAGGAGTTAGGTTTTTCACCTGAGCAACTTAAAGATGGACTTACTTTTAAAGAGACGGGGAAGGTTCACGCAGATGGAGCCCGCTCTTGGGAGGGAGCGGGAGAGATCAGGAGCTTAGCTTGGAACATGTTGGCTTTGAGATGCCTGTCAGACAAGACAACCAGTGGAAACGTTGAGGCCATTTGGAGTTCAGGACAGAGGTCCTGGCTGCAGATAGAAGCTTGGACGTTGGCTCAAGATGGATTAACAGGACTGATAAAGGTAATTAGTGTCCAAAGCCTGGGCAGTGCTAGAGCTGGGGGTGCTTGCTGCTGTCCATATCCCATGTGCTGAGAGCCCCTTTAAAAGGGGTGCTGCTAGCTTGGCCTGTGCCCATAGAAGGGTGTGGGGATAATGGAGGTACAGAAGTCATGGGACGTGGGGAAGGTTGGTTGCAAGAGAAACCTGGGACCATGTGAGTGCTGTGTCCACCCTGACAGCCCCGCTGTGGGAGAGGATGTGGCAGGCCCTGGGGATGGGGTGAGAGCAAACAGCGGTGTCTCTGAGGAAGCTCGTTTTTGGCTGGGGGTGATGAGGAACGTTCCCAGGACTGCAGCTAATTCCTGGAGGAACTGTCCCCACTGCCATGGAAATGACGAGTGAGGTTGTGAAACTCCTTTTGATTCGAAATACAGCAAGAATTACATCTTACTGTGATCCAGTGCCCACTCAAGGAAAGTTGAAACGTGTTTCCCAAAGCTAATTTATCTTTTATGATCACTGCACTTTGATACTTTATATTCTGCTTCTTTTTTTAACGCTCATAGGGAGTCACAACGTTAATTTCAGGCCATACTAAGGGGTCCAGATTGCAGTGAAAGCCCTGGTCTCAGCTGGACCGAGTGGCACTCCTGGAGATGTTAGGACTGGAGGTGGGTAGACCCAGTGCTTTTCTAAGGTGGATGCCTCTGGGATCCACTCCAGCCTCAGGGAGTACTTTGCCATGCGTGGGTTGTGGAGGTCTCACTTCCCAGGGCAGTACATTAAACCCTTTCATTCCACTTAAGCTAATAGTGTCCCGCTCCCCCTACCCGAGGTTCAGCTTGGTGTGGACAGAATTCTAAGTGTGGTCGCCCGGCTGGGCCCTGGGAGTAAGTGCTGGGCCTGCAGTGAACGCAGCCAAGACCTAAGGTGGGACTGATCCGTGCAGAAATTAGACTCAGAAGCAACCAGCCCCCGGCGTCAGCACGAACTCGGCCAAGTACATTTGGTTACGGACAAGTGGGTGCCAGAAGCTTTAGCTGGAGGGGCGGCAGAAGGAGGGAGCGGAAATAAAGGAGCAAGACCCAGGCCGGACCCTCAGGGCGCGCACGGTGGAGACCACACCACCCGCTCAGAGGGTCGCCAAGCCGCCGGAAAGGGGCCAGGGCAGCGGTGGGAGGGTCTGAAGGTGGAGGCGGAGATATAGGGGTCCGCACCCCGCGGCCGGGCGGCCTCGGCGCCTACAGACCCCTGGACTGGGCCCCTCCCGGTGGGCTCACAGCTGGCGCCCCTTGTGCCCACAGCGCCCAGGAAGGAGGAAGGGAGAAGGGGTGGGTAGGGGTAGGGCCCGCCCCACTTCCTCCTCCGGCTCTTGGCCCTTCCCTCCTGCGCTGGCTGGCTGGCGGCCTGCCTCCTTCGGAGTGGGCTGGCGAGACCGCGGAGCGGGGATCGGAGGGGCTTGCGCTCGCGGCGACCACGTGACCGGTCCCCCCCCCCCCAGGTCCAGGGGCTGGTCCACCGCCGGCGAGTCCAGTAGAGCCACCTGAGCCAGAGCCCGGAGGACGCCGTTGCTGCCCGAGCCCCGCGCGCCGCGATGGCCCGGAGAAACCGGCTGCTCCTCCTGCTGTTGTTGCTGCTGCCGCCGTCGCCGCCTGCGACTCTGGCGTTCGCCCCTCGGATCAGCCTGCCGCTGGGTGAGTGCTGGGGCGACGCCGCGGGGGCGCGGGCGGGGAGCGGAGGGGAGGGGAGGTGGCCCGAGGTGCCTCGTGCAGGGGTTGCTGTGACAAAGGAGTCAGGGGGCCTGTCGGAGGCGTGGGGTTCACTAGGACCCCTCCTCCTTTCAAAGCGCTGCGGGCAGGGAGTGAGAGGAGAGGGGAGCTGTGGGGGGGCGGCGAGCCCCCTTTCTTCTGTTCTTTTAATAGGCTGGGAGTGTGTCCTGGTCCTCGCCCACCCCATAGCCCCTGCGCGCCCCTTGTAGGGCGCCCTTTCTTCGGTGGCGGGCCTCCCCGGTGCTGGCTCCCCCCTGGTCCGCCTGCAGCCCATCTGTTTGTCTTTGATGCTGACCAGAGCCAGCCGCGGTGCCGCCCCCGAGCCTGCTTTCTCGTAAACACTGGGGTTCTGGTATTCCAGCAAGTCGCAGCAGGACTGGGAGTCGTGGCTGGCCAGCTCGCCAGCCTGCCTCCCTCCCTCTCTCCCAGTCCCTTCACTCTGGTGGGATCACCCCGGGGATGGAGACAGCTCTGGGCGTTGAGACTCCCAGGCCCTGGAAGCCAAGAAGGTCCTCAGAGTGACCCAAGAGTACCGTCCTCACTGGCCAGGTCCTTCTCCTGGGGCTCACATCTGCTTCCGTTGCCCCCTCCTTCCCAGCCCTCTGCTCTCTCCTCTTCTTTCCCCGCCACCCCCATTTCATCTGGTTGCCTCTCCAACGCTTCTTTAAAATCAGAGGGACCTGGATTCCAAGCCTATTTCTACTGCTGGGCATTGAAGTTCCCGTCTCCTTGGGCCCCAGTGTGCTCATCTGCAAGATGGGCACGGGCACCTTGCAAGGCTGTCTTGGAGAGTTCGTGAAACTAGGTGTGTTACGTGGACATAACGTCTACAGGTACCCGACAGATGTTGTTTCTCCGAGTCCTTTAACTTGTTCGTTGTCACACTGTATGAATTAGACTAAAAAACCTATAAGTTAGAGGTTACAGACTGAGAACTGCACCAGACTGCCTTCTCTTACAGCATTCCCACCCCTAAAAGTATCCTATTTGCAAAAGGAGAGAGTAGCAGAATCAACACTTCTGTGAACCCAAGTGGCCCTGGGTTCCATCGCTGAAACATGGCAGGACAGTGCTGAGGAGGTGGCCGGGATCAAACCCTGCCTCGGGCACTAGTTACCATGTGACCTTGAGCAAGCTGCCTAACCTCTGTGGGCCTCGATTTCCTCATCTGTAAAACAGGGATAACACCAGCACCTGCCTCAAGGTAGTGAGGAGTAAATCCAGTTTAGGTCCGAGAAGCCCTTAGGACAGGGCTTGGTACATAGAAACCGCTCCGCTCCGTGTAAGTGTTAGCTATCTTTGTTGTGTGTTAAGCACAGGCTTCCTTCTAGCACACCCTGCACAGAGCTGGGGTGATTCTGCCTGGGGTGGGGCGGTGCTGGTGTGTTAGTGGGACCACAGCCCCTTGTACTCCAGCTTGTTAAGTGAGGATAAGCAGGTGTATCTGGACCAGGCCTGCTGCCTGGCTGTTTGTCTGTTGTGGCGGCCACAGCTCCCTTTGCTCTCAGACTCTCTCAGTTTCGGGAGCAGAGGTGGGGACACATGGCCCTGGGGAAACGGGGCTAGCCCACGGGGCCATATCAAATGCACCGGGTCTTGTGTGCAGCTCTGGAACTGGATGGGGACCACGCTCAGGGCAACTAAACGGCAGAATAGGGGAGCCGTGAGGAACTGAGGGGACCTGCTTTCTGAGAGCAGCGAGAACACTTGGCAGCTATTACCCACATAGCTCCTGGACCTGGCCCACTTGCACAAGTTCTTGACCATTACCAGGCCATAGTACAGGCGTCTGTCACACACCAGCGCCCCTTGCACAGGTCACTTGGTGCTATGATCTGCATGTCTGTGTCCCTCCCAAATTCGTATGTTAAAATTCTAACCCCCAGAGGACTGAGACCCTTGGGTTCACCTGTGAGGACCCCCAAAGATGGCACACGTTTTGTGCACTGCACGAAGGCGCCCAGCTGAGGGGTGGAAATACAGTCCATGCTCTGCTCTCTAAGCTGTAGATCCAAGAGAAAAAGACCCTCCGCTGTGTTCTTGAGGCTAGGTCTACCCAGAGGGGACCTGGGTAGTGCCACCAAAGCCCTGGCATGGTTTCGCAGCACCCCAGCACCGGAACGTGTGAGCACGTACTCACGCTTTACTGAGCTGCACCACAGTTCAGAGTGCCGCCCTCACTGGGCCTCCTCCTGGCCTTTGATACCCGCTGCCCCCCTGCTGTCTACGTGCAGGTCCTCCTATCAGGCTGGGCGCCCTAGAGTGGAATGCCCTGGTGACTGAACATGCTCACCCTCCGAGCGTGGCCTGAGGCGGCTTCCTGCCTCATCCCTGGGGGCTCGTTAGATGTTCCTGGCCGCGTGCCCATCCTGGGCAGGCCCGTGGTGACCATGGAAGAACACTAGGAGTGAGGCCCCAGGGCCCCTCCCTCACAGAACAGGGAGAGAGGCACAGAACTAGAGACCACATCCCCCTTTCCTGCCACCTGACCTCTCCTACTGGATTCCCTCCCAAACCCCCCAAGGGCCTGGGTGCCTCAAGACAGTGGGCTGTGTCTGTGGTTTGAAACACACCCCTGAAAGTGGAACATCCTTCCTGTGGAACCCTCATCACTGTCCATCAGATTCCTGGGGCCACCAGGAGCGGGCTTCCCATTTGTGGTTATCACCCAGCGGCCTGGAGGAAGAGGGAGACTGGGGGCTCCAGGGTCAGGTGATCAAGCTGAAGCCTTAAGAGGAAGTGAGTTGTCTCTGTGAAAGGAACATTTCAAAGAAGCGGGTGGCATTGTGGTTCTGTTGCATTGGAGGCCGTGCGCCCTGGGGTTCCAGGACCAAGGGGCCTGCAGTGGCAGGGAGCGGGAGAGATGCTCTGTGGGAATGACGGCCTGGGTGTGTGAGCTACGAGGCCCAGCGCCTCCCGCCCTGGCCACGTAGGACGACACAAAACCCTGCTCCTGCGGCCCATGAAAGTCTTATTGGGTTCCCTTATTTGGGCAATTAAAAGGAGTTATTAATTTGCCCCTGCCTTGAATGTGACTGGCTGGGACGCTATGGACACAGTGTCTCCAAAGCACATCGCTACCATCAGCAAAACCCCATTGAGCCCAGAGCTCAGGCACAAATCAGCTGCTTGTCCGTTGACCCTGGAGTGAGCAGCCAGGGTCATAGCTGCTCTGAGAAGCCCCCGGTACAGGCCGCATTCAGAGTCTTTCCCTGGACAGGTACTGGTCTCCCTCCATGATGGGGCCTGAGCTCAACATAAGCGTCTTCAGCTCTGACCCATGGGCTGGTATCTGCATGGCCCCTCAGGACAGAGCTGTAACTGTGGATGCTAACAGCCCAGCCTGTGAAAGCCAGCAGCTGCCCTTCCCCCTAGCTGCACACCCCGCCTCCTCCGGGCCTGACAGGACTAGGAACCATAGCAGGACCCATCTCCCGGGTTTCTGAGAGGGTGACGTGACATGATGGATGTAAAGTGCCTGGCACTCCGCCTGGCACGTGCAGCGTCCCCAGTAAAAGGTAACGGCGGCTGCTCTCCGAGGTAGAAATTTCCTGCCCGCCTAGCCTGGTGAGGTTATTTGCATCCATTTGGTAGACGCCGTCTGCGTGCTAGCTGTAGACAGGCCCTCTGTTGGGTGCTCAGACCGCCAGGCCAGGGAAGGAAGTGGTGCAGACCCCACCCACACCCTGGGGGGAGAAGACAGAGATGATTGGAGGGTCCTGCTTCACGTAGCCCACTCTTCAAGTGCTCCTGGTTCAGCTCTTTCAAAGTCCTCCTTTGCCCCAAGAACCTTCCTCCTCCCTGCCCCTCTTGCTGGCTCCACTCTGCCCTCTGCATAACCCACATTCAGCTGGGTGTTGAAATGCCTGTGTGCCAACCCAGCAAAACTCTAGGCTTGCACAACTTTTCGGGCTGCTCTGGATACACCTGCTCGTCCATCCCCCAGACTAGAGAGACAGAGGATGGCATGGGGCCTGGAGAACTGGCTGGATTCCGGTGACGATGTCCATCACTCCTTCCTATATATCCCCTGCTTGGGGCCTGTGGCCCCCTCCCACCCCCATGGGTGCTCAGGATTAGTGGATAGGCCTCTGATGTGGCCCTCCCTGGAGGACCAGGGTGGAGAGGAGCACATAAAACATGAAACTCTAATGGTCCAAGCTGGCCTGCCCTCAGCAGCTCCTGCGGCTTCCCCAGCCAGCCCTCCCGCCCGCCCCCCACCTTGCATTCTGACCTCCTGCCCTGGCAGGGCTCCTCTGTGTACAGGATGGAGAGTGGCTTACACAGAGATAGCTGTCTTAGGACAGATCCCCAAGGTCTCGTAATGTCCCCATTCCATCTCCTGCCATTCCCAAGGCCACCAGCCTTTCCTCTGCTCCCAGCCCGGTGCCGTCTCCCTGGCCACGCTTTAGCCACCATTCCTATGTGACCATCTCCACTGCAAGGCAGGAGCCAGCCCTCCAGCCCTCAGGTGACACAGGTGGTGTCCTCATATTTGTGTTCCAGCATTCAGTGCCTTGGACAAGGCAGAAGGTGGATAACAGGTATAGAGCTGCCGGGGAGCACCCCGCTTTGGTTTTCTTGTTTCCGCCTGCATAGTAGGTGGAATTAGCCCCATTTTATAGATCGGAAGCTGAGGTTCAGCAAGGGGACGTATTCTGTCCAAGTCATGTCACTCTGCCTCCCAAACCTATGGGCTGACCTCTTCTCCATGGGACCTCTCTGGCCGGCACTCAACTCATGCGTCCCCTGAGAAGCCCATCCTGATAGCATAGTGGGATTCAGAGAGCTGGGAGGCCTGTGGGGAGGGGGTTTCAGTGGGGACAGTACACAGAAACCTCTCATTTTATCATAATTCCTAAAAAGGGGTTAAATGAACCGACTCGTTGCCTCTTTTTTGACTTTCCCTTGCCCACCCTCAGAGAGGCGCTAACGGGAAAAGGGAAGAAACCTCCGAGGAGGGAGCCCCCACTGTACGCCAGCCACTGCCCTTGGGTGTGGAGGTGGTCTTGCAGGTGGTCTTGTTCCGTCTCGCACAGATGAGGGAACCGAGGCTCAGAGAAGCCAACTCACGTTGTCAGGGTCACATAGCTAGACAGGTTGGGAGGCCAAGCCTTGAGCCACAGGCTCTCCAGTGTAAGAACCACATTCTTTCCATCACAACAGCTGCCTCCCGCGTCACCTGTGAAATGTACAAAAACAGCGAAATTACCCAGCCCGGCCCTTGAATAATTGATAGGTGATGTATTTCCATCTGGTAAAGAAGTTTGTTGAGGTCACTCCCTGGACGGGACAAGTATCCAGCTGGGGCCCTAATGACACTGCCATGGTTGGAAATAGGGCCAACCCAGCAGCCTTAGCCAGCAACGTGGTGCCCGGGCGACTGGGGACAAATGTCGCAGGCAGCAGTTTGCTTCCTGGGGGTAGCGGGCCAGAGCCAGCTAGGAGATATGTTTTGTTTGGCCTCCGAGTGTTTTAGAAACATCTCAATCAGTCACCGATATTTAAAACTCCGGAAATTTTATGTAAAAATCCAGGTTTTTAGCCCTTCTGAAGATCTGTCAAGGCTGGGCCTCCATTTCTTTGAGCAGCAAGTGTCTGGGGCTAAGCAGCAGCCATCTCCTCAGAGGGCACCTGCCTCCAGGTGGCTGCACTCTGTCCCCAGCCCTTGACCGTCCCCTGCACCCGCCCCCTCCAGCATGATGGGCTTCTGAGGTGACCAGGATGCTGGGTGTTTACTCAGAGTAAAGTTTGGGAGGAAGGACGGCAGTAGAGGAGTGGGGTGGGGTGGGTATGGCCAGTCCTGATTGTTGGTGACCCCGTGACCTGGGAGCAGGGCTGGGCACAGCCACGTGCTGCCTTTACTTGTCATGCCAGCAACCCTGTGAGGGCTCCCTCTCAGAGTCGGTAGGTGCCTTGTCCAGGGTTGCACAGCTGGTCAGTGATAAAAGTCAAGACTCACACATGGGTCTTATGACTGCCTTTCCTGGTCCCTGTGGCCTCTCTCCTGTGTCACCTCAGCACTTTCAGCTGTCACTCCTCTGTATGCACCCTGGGCATTCCATGCTTTGGGGAGGGGGCAGAGGAGGAACAGTGCAGTATCAGACTTCAGGGCCAGGCTGTCCCCTTTGAATCACGGGCCCCTCCTTGGACCAAAGTACCCTGAACTGGGACTAAGGGCTCTGTCAGTCATTCTTTCAATCAACAACTGTTTATTGAACAACTCTTTGGAACTTCCCTGACCAGATGACACATGACTATACAGATATGAGTAAGACACACCCTCAAGGCGCTCTCAGCCTGGTGAAGGAGACAGAAAGCCCGTCATCATCAAACAGTGGCCAGTGCATCAAAGAGGTGTGAACAGGAAACAATGGGTGCCCTGAGAAGCGGCTCTCGCCCCGTATGGGGATCCAGGAAGGCCTCCTGGAGGAGGTGAAACAGAGCTGAGTCTCAGAGGATAAGTAGGAGTTAGTCAAAAGGAAGGGCCTTCTGGGTCAGGGGAACTGCCTGAGCAAAGACGCAAGAGGAGAAATAGGACCTTGAGTTGCAGTTTGGTGTCCTTCAGTTGAAACGGGAGAGGGGGATGTGGCTGGTGAGTTAGGGGCTTGGACATAAGCACGCAATTAAGGGTTTTACACAGGACAGTGACAGTTCCCACAGAGTAGTCCTCTGGCTGCAGCGTAGCTAGGTAGGCGGCAGGCCAGTTGGGATGGAGACTGTTGCAGTGGCCCAGGTGGGAGGGTGGTGGCCTGGTTCATGCCGTGGTAGCGGGGATAGTGAGGGCAATAAACCTGGAACATACGGAGGAGGAAAAATTGGCAGGATTTGATTATGGATCGGATATTCTCGTTTTGGGGGAAACAGGGGCTGTCGGCTGTGGGACCCAAGGGCCAAGTTCAGGCTCTAGGGAACAAGAACATTCAAGAGCGAGCCCCGGAGAAGGTTGGATATCACACAGATACAAGCAGCCCAGGTTCAAGCCCCAGCTCCAGCACTCTTCCCAGATGGGTAACCACGCCAGGGTGCCTCACTTGTGCATCGGTCCTCTCATCTGAAAAAATGCACGTCGTGATGCCTGCGTCACAGCACCCATCAAGATTGTAGGCACTGATCCTTTAAAGTGCTTAGTACGTGGTCTAGTACATCCTTAGCTCTTGGAGGGTGGAGGCCCAGAAGGAGTGTGAGGGAGATGTGAAGTGGCCCTTGAGGCCCGTGTGGCAGACACCTGGAGGACAGGGGACCTTCACAAGGCCACATGCCTCCGTGAGGAGGCCGTGCCCCGGGGCATCTGGGGTCTGGCAGTGAGACGATGCCTGGGCCCTGGCAAGCGTAGGGCTGGTTGAGGCCTGACTTCCAGTCGAGGAGTGAGTGGGAGGTGAGTAAGGCATGGAGATGGCCCTGGGCGGCTCTTCTCTTCAGGATTTTGGCTGAGAAAGAGGAGGAGGGAGGTACCCTCATTTCTAGGATAAATACTAAAGAAAAAAACTGCTTTCTGTGAGGCAGAGATTAGTGACACTGGACTCTCTGAGGAGATGGGAAAACAGGGGGAAGTTGAGGGTATGTATGTCTGATGGCCCCAATTTCCTTAGGAAAAGGGGAGACATCTGTGAGAAAAGGAAGGTGGGCCGAGGGCAGAGGTCTCAGGAGAGAGAGGTCAGTAGGGAACAGCCAGCGTGGAGCAGGGCCTGGAGGCCCTGACGTTGGTCCTGGGTGGGGCAGGTAGAGGTCAGGCTCCAAGGTGACGGCAGCTTGTGACAGGTCCTGGGTTAGGGCTCTTCTGGCCAGATGGGCACAGGCAGACTGTGCGGGGCTGGAGGCCACCTGGTGACACTGGCAGGAGCTCTTGGCCTGCCCGCTCGGTGCCACAGCAGGCCACCTTGTGTGCTGTCCAGGAGCGCTGGATGCTTTGAAGCCAGGCTCCTTTGCCTACATGGTTCTTTCTTGGCTACCTGGCTCCACGCGGAGGACTTTGGGGCACACAGCCCTTCTTCTCCGCCCAGAGTGAACCTTCCTTGTTGAGAACTCTGTCCTGCGTTGGTGATGACAGAGTGTGGCCTGCCACTTCTGGCCTATCAGGCTGTCCTGCCTGGCGCTTGAGCGGTGTGGAGGGAGGACGTGTGTCCAGGTTGCTGGCTGCCCTAGTTAGCCATTGAGTCAGCTCTCCTGCTGACACAAGTGGGTCCAAGGGTCCCATGTGATTTCCTGGGAAAAGGTGCTCCTACTGAGCCTCTGGGAGGCTCTCAGGGACTGTTCCAGGCCCAGACCCTCTCTGGACTTTGTGGTTCCAGCTGCAGGGTAACAGGCTGCCACTGCTGCTGGGGGCACCGTACTGGCTCCTGACTCTACTGGTGTTTTGTGGCCTCATCCTGTTGGGGCCTGTGGGGAGCCGGATGGTAGGGCCAGGTCAGCTGTGGTGCGCAGAGCCGCCCGTGGAGAGAAAGGTGGGGTAGGCTCTGAGTCACGGCCCTGCCCTGCCACAGCTCGCTGGCTGGCAGGGGTGGGGACTGTCGGGGGTGGGGACAGAGATTGCTGAGCCTTATTCCAGTCTGAACCCTGAGAGCTCCAAGCTTCCGGCTGAGTCACAGGGAAAGAGAAACTCTAGGTGAGGCTGGGGTCTGAGTTGTTCCCGCATCACTTCCTGCTGATAGCAAAAGCCCTGGGGTGGGGAGTGGGGCCCTGCACATGGCTCTGACATGCCCAGCCCCACACGACCTTTTGGAGAAGCCTGTCGCTAGCCCCTATTTGGCTTCCTTGGAGCCCTGGACAAGCCACCTGCTCAGGCCTGCCGAGGGTGGATGGAAAGGTTTCATCCCACCTGGGAAAACTGGCCACAGCCTCAGGCAGCCCGGCTCTCTCCATACTGGACTAACCCACTGGTAGAGAATATGGGGGTTGGCACCCTCCACCACACAGACAGCAGCTTAGAAGTTAAGACCAACCCAGAGGTGTGCCAGCACTCATGGAGCCGAGGGCGCAAACACCCCCTCCCCGTCACCTCTGCACAAACAGCACCCTGGAGCGAGCACACAAGCATGGACAAGCCCTGTGGTGGGGCACGCGCGTACCTGCGAGCGTACACACACACACACACACACACACACACACACACACACACACGTGCATGCACAAGCTCAGGCAGGGCCTGCACAGATGCCTGTGTTGGGACTGTAGGTGACCCCAGACATTTGGCGCTCAGGTGACACCACTCAGGGAACCGCCAAGCAGGGACCAGCTCACACACAAAACATGGGCCTGTGACAGCATTCTGTTCCTGAGCCGATGTCTCTGACGGGCCCTGAGACCTTTGTGTGACCAGGTGCAGGCCAAGGTTAGAGCTGCCTGGCATGAGCATTTTCACCGTGAGGACGAGGAAGCTCGGCTCCTCCCAGCTGTGCTCTCGCTGGGCTGGATTTTCCTGCAGGGCTTTGGGCTTTTGTTTTTGATCCACTCGAGTGTTGAACGTGTGCCAGACACCATGCCAACCCTGGGATAACGTGTGCAGTTGTTTTCAGTAAGCTCTCGGTAAACGTGGCTTATTATGTATATTATTATTTACATACATAATCTCATTTCTTCTCATAACAACCCTGTGAAGCAAGGTGCTATTATCCCCACTGTACAGATAAGGAAAGTGAGGTTCCAAGAAGTTAAGTGGCTTGCCCTGGTAGCAAAGGGCTAGTCAGTGACAGAGGCAGGGTTTGAACCCAGGTCTCTCAGCCTCGAGAGTCTGCACTCCTAATCGCTCACGTTGAGACTCCCTGTTGGAAAGCCAGCCCCACTGAAGAGCCCCTGTGAAGTGCACAGTGCAGGAGGGATCGTGGGGGCTGAGGCCTTCAGGACACCACAGCTTTGAGTCTGAGCGGACCAGGGCAAGGAGACACAGGAGGAACATCCCCAGGATGGGAAGGTGTGGGGTGAGGGGCCCCACGCTCAGTTCTCTGTGGCATTTCTGTCCCTGTGCTCCGATGTGACTTGACTGTAGTCCCAAAATGACTGGAGGAGGTGTGGAGGCTCCTAAGCAGCTGGCTTGTGTGGACAGCTGGGCTGGGCTGGGGATGGGTAGCTGGTACCCTGGCTGCCCCTCCAGCTGGGTCATACTCTGTGTGCGTCACCCATGGCAGGTTTCCACCCCCGTCCAGGCCTGAGTGGGGCCGAGCCGTCACCTGGACTTCAGTTTTTATCTCTGACCTTTGATGTTTTTATATCTGGACAGATTCCAAGAGCAGCCTTCTGCCCAGGCAGATAAGCATTGGCAAATTTGAGCCAGCCCTTGCTTTTCAGAAAACTGGAGGGGTGCAAAAGATAAGGTGGGACCGCAGTAACCATTTGCCATAGCCTCCCTGACTTCTCGTGAGACTGCTGTGAGTTTTATGTTTTTTCACGCGCTCCATGATACACGTGAGAAAGCGAAAGCTACCTGAGAGGATGTCTACACTGCCCTACAAAGGACCGAGAGGGTATTTCTCAAAGTATAGTCCTTGGACCATTCACCCCAGAATCACCTGGGAGCTTGTAAAATTACACATGCTCAGACCCTCTCCCCGGCCCCAGAATCAAGCAGGCAGGGTCTGGAGTTGAGATCTTCTGGGTGATTTTTTTGTCACATCCTGCAGTTTGCAGACCATGGGCTCCAGGAAGAGACCTCCGGAGCCGGCCTCCCACCGCTAGTCTCTATTTTGCTGTGTGGCTTTGTGTAAGTTGCTTGAGCTCTCTGAGCTTTGATTGCTTCATTTGTAAAGTGGGGATAACAACAGTCCCTACCTGCTAGGGACCTGATGTTGTGGGCATGCACGCAGTTAGTATCTAGAACCCATTTTCCCGGAGTGGACCTGCAGTGGCCGACAGGAGGGGTCTCCTTAGGGTGGTGGTTCTTCCCAGGAAGAGAGCATAGAAAGGTCAGGCTGCTGCTTCCGGAAGGCTCATCAGCTCATTGGCACAAAACACAAGCAACATAATTGGGGCCCGGTGTGTTGGAAAGTTTTCTGGTTGGAAAGAGTGGGAGGTTAGTGCTGGGAAATTTCCTTGAGCCTCCCAGTGTGTAGAGGGCCCATGGGAATTGGTGAGGAATCGGGAATTTGAGACAAAAGACCTAGAGTCTGGTATGATACTGGACTTCCTAGTTCAGAGAGGCCTTAACTTCTCCGACCACAGCTGCCCTATATCGTTTCAGCAGCAGCAGCAGAGTTCAGACTCTAGACATTAGGCAGGAGTCTCGCCCGCTGTGAATTCCCAGTGCAGCCCAGTTCTAGGAGGGAGGCTTGTCACTGGTATGTGTTCCTCCTCTTGGAAGTGAGGATAAGATAACTTCATTTCTCTTTTCTCTTCAACTGCTGGGAGGCTCAGCAGCCCATCTCTAGTAGCTGTGTGGCGACTTATGACCTGCTGCTTCTGGAAATCTGTCCTTTTCTGGTTTCCGTGTTTTCTTCAGATTTGTTTTTCTTTTCCCTCTGCTCTCGATTTTAGTGTTTATATTTCACTACCTTCTTTTCTTTATGTTTCCTCACCCTTGTGGAACCAGGCTGGGGGTATGTAAAACCACTCATCGTGTAAACACACACAAAGCCATGTTCACAACGGCTTTGTTGGCATGTGGTACGTTGGCTTCCTCTGCTTCGTGAAACTGCATTTGTTTGTATGGTCATAATCCACTGGTCAGTTAGGAGATGCCTGAGGTTGGGCAGGGTGGCTGCTTGTTGCTTGTTTTTCTTTTCCTATCAGCTGCTTAGAATTTTTAAAATAATTTCTCTCCAAATCCATTAGTCACTTAGAGCACACACAGTACCCTGGTGGATAGATGTGTGTATGTGTTTATTTCTGTTTTCTTCTTCTCCTCTTTAATTTATTTCTTCCGTATTACACAAGTATAACCTGTAGAATCCAAAAATGATAACAAGTGAAAAGAAAAAAAAAATTCCCTGTAATCCTACCAGGGCTCCCACTTGTCAGCATTTTGTGATTCATCCTTCTGGATTTTTTTTCTATGTTTCTATTTTTCCCCACAAAAAAATACAATCTAACTATACATACTATTTTATAACTTCAGTTTCACTTCGTGGTAAATAATTAGTATCTTGTAATTACATATTCTATAACAATGAAAGGCATTTAAAATTTGTATCAAGGATACGTGCACATAATTTTTTTTTTTAAGTATAGGATGATTTATTGGGACAAGCAACAAACTTCCTCGATCTTCCCTAGCCCCAGACCTGATTAAAGGGACAACTTTTAACGACCTAGGCTTCTTGTCATACAGTGGTTCCCTCTGTATATTTAAGTGAAATGCTTATATCCCTTTTTCTGGCCTTACGTGACATACGGATTTGCTGCTGAGAAAAATAAGGCTTTCCATCACTTACATCACACTTCCCCACCTTCTCCAAACATTTTTTCTGCCACTATAGTTAGTTACCTTGGCAACTTAAAATAATATGCCCTAACCTCAGTTTCTTGTCCCCTTAACCGTTGACAGTCTCTTGCGGCACTCTTTGCTCTTAGAGGACGATATAGACACTTCATTATCCTAACTGCCCTTGCCCCAGGGTCACGGTGTCTGTCTATTGTACGTTCAAGTTTCTGAGATCAAGGCTGATAACATGAACATCCTGTTTAATAACCGTAAGTCTTCTATGTGTAGCTGTGAGGTGGTGCTAAGAGTTGAAGACCAGTGTCTGCATTTCTGTTCCGATGTAAATCGTGTTCACTGAGGGCTGTGCCGTGCTTAGAAGTTCTCTGTGGACTATATGCCACTCAAAGGGGAGTGTTACAGGTCCTTTCCTTTCTTACATGCTGTTGTGTGCTCGAAACCCATCGCTTTCTATTTTAGTTCGCTTCGTAGTTTGACCATGCCTTTTTATATAACCTGGTTTGCTTGTTTTTCTGGGCCTTCTAATACAATATCACTTTTACCAGCTGTTCGTGTTCCATCAAACAAAGTATTAGGATCATTTTCACCCAGCCTCCTGTGGCTGGACATTTAGGTTGTTTTAATTTTTCGTTAATGTGAATGGTGCTGTAATTCATGTTTCCGCCTCCCCCCCTCCCCATTCACCTTTGTGCATTGGTTTCTTGCATAATGTTTGTGAGTCTGGGAACGCTGCTCCCTTTAAGCCTGATCCCCTTGTCCCCAGCCCCTTGCCACCCACTCTGCCTTGCTGACCCACCTTCATTCTGATTGGTCCATTCTAGAGGTCCATAGAAGAGGGTTTTCATGAGAAGGGTGACCTCTGGGTAATGTCCACCTTCCTCTCCCCAGATTCTGAAAAGCGGCCATTCTTCAGATTCCAAGCTGAAAACATCTCCAACTACACGGCCCTTCTGCTGAGCAGGGACGGCAAGACCCTGTACGTGGGTGCCCGAGAGGCCCTCTTCGCACTCAACAGCAGTGTCAGCTTCCTACCAGGAGGAGGGTACCAGGAGGTGAGAGATGATGCCCGGGGCTGGCTAGGCTGGGCAGAGGATGGCAGAGGGGAAGATGAGCAGGACAACGGACCTTCTGGGTCCAAGGAGGGTGCAAACAGAGAGGGGAGCGGAGCCGGAAGGCGTACCTCCCATTCCTACACGCGTACTTACCTGCCCGCTCTCATCCCCCAGCTGCTGTGGAGCGCAGATGCCGAGAGGAAACAACAGTGCAGCTTCAAGGGCAAGGACCCACAGGTGAATTAGCACCTGAAGGTGACCTGGGCTGCAGGCGGGTTGGAGGGTGGTGGACCTGGACTCAGGATGGAGGCTGGAGTGGGAGCAGATGCAGCCAGCAGCGGTGGACAGGGCACAAGCTTCTGGGATGGCCAGACCTGGGTTTGAATCTACTCATTATCTCTGTGACCTTGGACAAGTAGACTGGTGAGCCTTGGTGTCCCCACCTGTAAAATGGGGATATCGATACCTGCAGATGGCACCTGATGTGGCAGGTCTGACAGATCCTGCTTTGGTTTGGGCCACACCAATGGTGTGGGGGGGTTCTGATCCAGTCCGGAGTTCTCCTGGAGGACTCCCCACCATTCCCAGAGGCCTCCTGGTGCTGAGTGCAGCAGGGGACTGCCAAGGTGAAGGAAAAGAACACCGGACTTGGGGTCAGGACACAGGTTCAAGTCCTGACTGCCCCTGACTGCTTTTATTCAGCAACCATTTATTAAGCACTTGCTGTATGCCCAGGTACTTTTAGACACTGGAGATATAATTGTGACAAAGAAGAAAGAACCATAGGCAAAAATCAGTCCGTTTAAAAGGTGGTCAGGTTACACTTCATTAGGAAAAGAGACGCCTGGGCCAAGACAAGGAGGAGGTGAGGGACTTGTCCACTGGGCACGGGGAGAAGGAGCAGGACTGTGGACTTTATTCTGAGTGGAGTGTTTAGGGAACCATTGGAGGTCTGGTCAGAGGAATTGCATGGTCGGCCGTGTGTTTTAAGAGGGTCGTTCTGAAGGCCCTCAGAATGTTTTAAGAGGGTCAACTGAGTGGCTCAGTTGGTTAAGAGCTTGCTCAAGAGTGCGAGCTCTGAGCAACACTGTCGCTGGTTTGATTCCCGGCCCGAGCTGAGCTACCGCTGAGCTGCAAACAGGTGGCAGGACGGCTCAGCTAAAAAACGAAAACAAAAACAAAAGATATGCCAAATTCTGAGAGGGTCACTCTGGCCACCATGGACAGAGGGAAGGAGACCTGTGGAGGGGCATGAGGTGATGGGGACCCAGACCAGGGTGTTACCAATAAAGGGAGTAAGAAATGGTCACATTCCCGATGTACTTTGAAGATGGGGCTGCCAGGATTTCCTGATGGAGAAATGGCGGCAGGGAAGGGTTTGGGCAGCTATCAGAAGCTGGGCTGGAGATGCTCGTAGATGCTTGTGGAGGCTGTCCGTGAGTCTGGGGCCCAGGGGTCAGGGCTGAGTGTCTCCTCCTGCTCTGGGCTGTGGGTTGGGATGGACCAGTGGTTTCTACTGAGGTCCTGAAGAGGACCCTCAGGGGCCAGGACAGCCCAAGATGGGGGATTTTTGTGCCTCACCCCACACTGAAGAAAAGTCTACCAACCACACAGCTGGCTGAGCTCCAAGGTCCCCGTCAAGCACACATGCACTCGCTTGTGGCCCTTGGTCTACTGGGTCCTGGGAGGCTCCTGTTCCCAGATTCTCCAGTGAGTCTGGGGGGAGGATGTGGTGGTACCCCCTGGTGGCTGGATTGGGCCTGACAGCTTCCTCCCTCCTTCCCCAGCGTGATTGTCAAAACTACATAAAGATCCTCCTGCCACTCAACAGCAGCCACCTGTTCACCTGCGGCACTGGGGCCTTCAGCCCCCTGTGCACCTACATCGTGAGTGTCCCTCCTCCACTGGCTCGCCGGCGGCTAGCCTGGGAACTGCCCCTTTTCTGCCACAGGGAGCTAGCTGTTCCCTAGCCCCAGCCCTGAAGGAGGGGTGCGTGTGATCGTCCAGGCACTAAGATCCCGGCCAAGTCACGGCGACACCCTGTAGATTCCTCACCCCTTCTCCAATTCCTCACACCCTTGCGTTTCTACCTTACGCACACCTTAGCAGAGGGTGGCGTTTTGAGGCTGTGGGTTGGAGCGCTGGCCTGGAGCCGGACATACCTTGGTTTGGATTATATTGCTGCCCCTTTCTGGCTCACATCTTTCTAAACCTCGTCTCCCCTCTCCCAACTGGGGTCACTAGTGCCCACCGCAGGGGTCACTGCCAGACAGTGCCGGCACTGTCCTGGGTGCTGGGATGGGGAGGACGGGCTGTGTGACCTCTTCCCGTACCCCCCTAGAGTTGCCTTCTCTATCTAGCGTCCCCTTCCTTCCGCTGGCGTGTTCCTGAGCCTTTCTGTCTGCTACCCTGCAGAACGTGGAGAACTTCACGCTGGCACAGGATGAGACGGGGAATGTCCTCCTGGAAGATGGCAAGGGTCGTTGTCCCTTTGACCCCAATTTCAAGTCCACGGCCCTGGTGGTTGGTGAGTGTTGGGGGCAGGGTGGGTTCATTGAGGCTCCCAGGGCAGGGGGCAGGAGGGCCCCAGGCCTGAGCTGGTGGGACCCTGCCATGGTGGTTCTCAGTGCAGAGTGACCCTGCGCTGCCCTTGGGTTTGGCTTCTCCTAGTTCCCACTCCTTCCTCTGTGCACCCCAAGCGAGGTGGGCAGGGCTGGGGTCACTCTAGGCCCTGAGCAGGGAAGGGAGGCCGTGCCAAGGGGCCGTTCCCATGGGAATGTTCTCTTGGCAGATGGCGAGCTCTACACTGGAACAGTCAGCAACTTCCAGGGGAATGACCCGGCCATCTCCCGGAGCCAAAGCCTCCGGCCTACCAAGACCGAGAGCTCCCTCAACTGGCTACAAGGTGAAGTCCTGTCACCGGCCACCAGTGGGCACGCCCTGGAGCCTTAGGGAGGGGGCACTCCCTCCTGCCCCGGCTGGGCCTGAGAACAGAATTTCGCCTATCTGGTCTTCCTGGGCTGACTCTGAGCTCCCTGCCGGCCCCCACAGACCCTGCGTTTGTAGCGTCGGCCTACATTCCCGAGAGCCTGGGCAGCCCGGAAGGGGACGACGACAAGATCTACTTCTTCTTCAGAGAGACTGGCCAGGAGTTTGAGTTCTTTGAGAACACCATCGTGTCCCGCATTGCCCGTGTCTGCAAGGTGAGCCCCAGAAGGTTCTAGAAAGCAACACAGGTACATGATCTGGAAATGCCAGGAGGTCCCGCTTCTGTGGCCTTCTCTGGTCGTCTGACCTTGAGCAGGTCCCTTGCCTTCTCAGCTTCCTGGTCTGTCGAAGCCGACATCAGAGTTTCCACGTGGATTAAATTAATCCATGGAAAGCTTTTCGGCATGGGATAGGCAGCAACTCAACGTTGCCTGTTAGTGTTATATTCCTACCGCCCCACCGCAAGAAGTGACCACTGTTAACATTTTGGAGGCTTCTTTGCTAATGATTTCTTTATATATATGTATTTATATTATTAAAAAAACCACTTACTAGCAAGAGTTGTACTGCAGTGCAGTACAACAGGAAGTCATGACCTCTTTCCATATTTGGAGACAGACTCCCCTTTGTCCTTTTGTGTGGGATTCCACAGTGAGGAAATCGCTGTCATTTGCTTAGCCTGGTGATGGGGCCTAAACGCTGCCTCCAACTCTTCTTGATTTTACATGGAACTCAGGCCTGTCTTTGGCTTGCCTGCCCTCCCTAGTGTCTGTCCCAGCTACTGCTGGGGAGGGGACAGCAAGGAGCACCAAGCCCCCCACCTAAGTGCCTAAGCCCAGCCTCTGTCTCCCTCCCACAGGGTGACAAGGGTGGCGAGCGAATCCTGCAGCAGCGCTGGACGTCCTTCCTGAAGGCCCAGCTGCTGTGCTCCCGGCCTGACGATGGCTTCCCATTCAACATGCTGCAGGATGTCTTCACGCTGAGCCCCAGCCCCCAGGACTGGCAGGACACCCTTTTCTACGGGGTCTTCACATCCCAGTGGTACAGCTTCTGGGACATAGCTGGGAATGGTGGGGGGGGGGTGAGGCGGGGCAGGCACTGGGGCCCAAAAGCCAACCTTTGGGTCCAACTGGCCTAATCTTCAGCTCTGGGGCTCCTGGATTAATCCAGCCATTTCTTTTATAGGCACGGGGGGACCACCGAGGGCTCTGCCATCTGTGTCTTCACCATGACGGATGTGCAGAGGGCTTTCAACGGCCTCTACAAGGAGGTGAACCGTGAGACGCAGCAGTGGTACACCGTGACCTACCCGGTACCCACGCCCCGGCCCGGCGCGGTGAGGATTTCTCCCTGCACCAGGGTGGGGTGCCGGGAAGATGGGGCCCCACCCCAGGCTCGGATCACTTGGCTTCTCCAAGTCTGTTTTCTCACCTTGAAAGTGGGAACAGAAGCCCAGGCCTGCTTGTCCTACTGGGTTAGATGTGACCGTGAATGTCGCGATGCTTACAAACCTTTCGGGGTGGGCAGGTGTGTCCTTATCAGGGCACTCACTGCGTGCTTCTGTAATTGTCTGTTCACTCGTGCCTTCCCCTCAGCTGTGAGCTGCTTATGGAGTTATTGAGTGATAAAGGACCAGGCCCTGAGAGAAATAGTTCTTTCTTCTTTTCTTCCAGCCTAAAGGGCCCCTCCCCAAGCAGGCTTGAGACAGGATATGGGTACCAGCAGTTTATAGGGGAGGAGATCCCAGGAGGCAGCATGAGGAAATAGGAAAGTGAGAAGGAGGGAGCGAAGCCAGAAAGGGTGTGCCTATGAGCCCTTACTGCTGTGGGCACCTGGGGCTCAGTTCCCTGGGGCCCTGAGAGGCTGTGTGGAGCACATGTCAGCATTGCCCCGTTAGAGTGTTTGTCACCAACCCCTGTGCCTCATTGGCTGAAGGTCACTCCAGGGCTCTTACAGAGAACACCCTCGGGTAGGAGAATCAAGAAGCTCAAGGTAGTGTGGGAACAAACTGCAGGCAAACCTGGTCAGCGAAAGGGTGCTAACCGAGCAGGAAGTTGGTCCTGCTGCTCAGGGCCTGGGGGAGGGGCAGGGAGGAGGCACAGCAGGGCAACCTGCCAGCTGGGGCCCTTGCGTGCCCCACACCCTGAGCTTTGCCCGATGGCCTCCAGATGAGCGCCTTGGCTCTGCAGACCTGCAGGCGATGTGCCACGGCTTCTGAGGGCGGGCCAGCACCCCTGCCGTGCCCTGGGGAGGCAGCCAGGGCAGGGTCCGTGGGCCCCCATCCTGCCCTGAGTGTCGCTTTCCTCATGCTGCCACCTTCTCCTTCAGTGCATCACCAACAGCGCCCGGGAGAAGAAGATCAGCTCGTCCCTGCAGCTTCCCGACCGTGTGCTGAACTTTCTCAAGGACCACTTCCTGATGGACGGGCAGGTCCGAAGCCGCCTGCTGCTGCTGCAGCCGCAGGCCCGCTACCAGCGGGTGACCGTGCACCGCGTATCTGGCCTGCACCACACCTATGACGTCCTCTTCCTGGGCACCGGTGAGTGGCTGCAGCAGGCCAGGCTCCCCGTCCAGACGGCATGGCTGTGGGGTCGTGGGCAGTGGGTTCCACTCAGGGCCTGAGTACTGCCCTCGCTCCAGGTGATGGCCGGCTACACAAAGCAGTGGTCATGGGCCCCAGGGTGCACATCATTGAGGAGCTGCAGATCTTCTTACCAGGACAGGCCGTGCAGAACCTCCTCCTAGACGCTGACAGGGTGAGACCAGGCGGAAGGGGCCGTACCGCGTGCTTGGAGTGCCCTCTGATCGAAAAGCAGTCCCCACCCAGCTTTCCCCCACTTGCCCCAGTGGGATGGGAAGATCCAGGCCTGTGGCCTGAGCTATCGGAAAATGGGGTGCCCAGATGCATGAGAGGAGGCCCTCGGGGAGTGGCTGTGGTGGGCACGTGAGCCAGGTGTGGCCGTGGGTGGCCCTGGCTACCCGGGCCTGCCTCTCATCTCTGTGTCTGTGCAGGGACTGCTGTATGCTGCCTCCTACTCGGGTGTAGTCCAGGTGCCTGTGGCCAACTGCAGCCTGTACCGGAGCTGCGGGGACTGCCTCCTTGCCCGGGACCCCTACTGCGCTTGGAGTGGCTCCAGCTGCAGGCACATCAGCCTGTACCACCCTGAGGCAGCCTCCAGGTGAGACCTCCTGGAGGCCCCTTCCCACTTGTTTATCCACCCCCCCGTGCATTTGGCTTCGGAGCACCTTTTCCGGGCCCACTGCAGAGTCACTACGTAGCTTCGTTTGCGTCCACTGTCGGCATAGTGATTAATTAGCTCCCC
Source organism: Hipposideros armiger (assembly GCF_001890085.2). Taxonomy (NCBI): domain Eukaryota; kingdom Metazoa; phylum Chordata; class Mammalia; order Chiroptera; family Hipposideridae; genus Hipposideros; species Hipposideros armiger. The sequence goes on from NW_017731398.1 coordinate 718,323, forward strand.
TTCTGACTCTCAAAAGTGTTGTGGTTCAGATGATAAATTGTTTGCCTTACCCAGCTATAAAGCGGTGACAGGATTTGGAAAAGTATGAAATGTCACAGCTTTGCAGGGGAATGTGGATTAGCGTGTGTGTTTAAGTAACAAAAAATAAGGTCCACGCAACTGTCCATTAACAAACCCATTGAAAACAGTTTTCAGAATAACTTGTTTGGGTTGTAAAAGGTTTATACAGAAAACTTAAAAAATAGAGATAAGCCCAATCAAAATATAACTACCCCTAATCCCACCACCTAGAGAGAATCACAGTGAGGATTTGATATATTTCCTCCCCGATTCTTCTGTATAGTTTAAAATAAACAAAATACATATTTTTAAATTAAAATGGGGTCTGCCCCACTTGTAGTGTCCTTGCTTCACACAGGGGGATACGTGGTGCCAGTTTCAGATTTCAAAAAAACCACATCTGAGTACACATCTGTACACCTGGTCAGACACACCAAAAATGCTCCCTGTGATGATCGCTGGGTGGTAGATTGTGGGTGATTTTTGCCCAACCTTGTGCTTGGTTGAATATTTCAGGTTTTCTGGGTACTTTTCTTCTTTAATGTATTCTATTAAAGTCAGTGCACGTGCATTGCTTTAAAAGAGACAGCTGTATACGTACAGACCCAGCTCTCTTTCCACACTTTTTCTAAAGGCTCGTGCTGCTTTTGTAATTCAGGGAAGTATTGTAGTAACTTTTATTTGAAGTAAATAGTGTGTAGACAGAGATGCTGACTCAGCCCTTACGGGGATGGCTGCATGAGGACCCGTGTTGCACCTAGGTTGGGGTGGGTGGGGGAGTGCAGGCTCACAAGGCATTCCTGGCCTATCCCAAACTCTCTTTGGTCCTCAGGCCATGGATCCAGGACATTGAGGAGGCTAACGCCAAGGTCCTCTGCAGCACTTTCTCGGCCAAGCCCCGGGTTTCTGTACCAACAGGTAACGTGTCCCTCAAAGGGTGGAGGGAGGCAGGGGCCAAGTTGCTTAGAAGGCTCCTGAATTTGGGCACTGGTGGGTGTAAATGCCTTTCCTCCCATCCTCATCCCTCCAGCCTGCAAGCAGGGTCCTGGGAAGTGAGAGTCACAGTCTTCCAAGTCCTCAGAGTTGCCATCGTGGCATGATGAGCACAGCCCAGAGGGAGGTGGGTGATCTGGGGCTGCCGGGGCTGCCAGGCCCCCTGTAACCTGTGCCTGTGCCTCCTCTGCCTGCAGGCGAGAAGCTGTGTGAACAAGTCCAGTTCCAGCCCAATACAGTGAACACCTTGGCCTGCCCCCTCCTCTCCAACCTGGCGACCCGGCTCTGGCTGCACAATGGGGCCCCTATCAATGCCTCGGCCTCCTGCCGGGTGCTGCCCACTGGGGACCTGCTACTGGTGGGCAGCCACCAGGAGCTGGGGGTGTTCCAGTGCTGGTCACGAGAGGAGGGCTTCCAGCAGCTAGTGGCCAGCTACTGCCCAAAGGTAGAGGACATGGTGGCAGATCGGAGCGGAAAAGGGCCTGTCATCATCAACACGTCGCGGGTGAGTGCACCAGCCTATGGCAAGGCCAGCTGGGGTACGGACAAGTCCTATTGGACTGAGTTCCTGGTGATGTGCACGCTGTTTGTGTTAGCCACGCTGCTCCTGATTTTATTCTTCCTCTACCGGCATCGGGGCGGCATGAAAGACTTCCTGAAGCAGGGGGAGTGTGCCAGTGTGCACCCCAAAACCCGTCCTGTAGCGTTGCCACCTGAGACCCGGCCACTCAATGGCGTCGGCCCTCCTAGCACCCCACTCGACCACCGAGGCTACCAGGCCCTGTCGGATAGCTCCCCGGGGCCCCGGGTCTTCACTGAATCAGAGAAGAGGCCACTCAGCATCCATGACAGCTTTGTTGAGGTGTCCCCGGTGTGCCCCCGGCCCCGGGTCCGCCTAGGCTCTGAGATTCGGGACTCGGTCGTGTGACACCTGACTTCTAGAGGACACCACCCTGGCTTCAGGGGCCGTGAATACTCAGAGGGGGTCAGCTGGACTTCTGCTTCTCGTGACACACAACGTGGTACCCAGCCAGCCCTTGGGAGTCATGGAGCTGGCTGGCCAGCTACTCTTCAAGCAGCGTGGCCCCCTCCAAACCAGATAGCCATGGCCCCGGAGGTCCTGGCTGAAGATGGCGCCTGCCTAGGTGGGAAGAACAGTACTTCTTACGTAAACTGAGCCTTCTGAAAATGTGAAATGAGAGTGAGAAGTGAGACGACATAGAATGCTGTGTACGTGGCCGTTGTAGTTCCCAGCCCTCAGTCTCAGGGGGGACTTTGGGGAGACAGACAGCAGCCTGGCCCCAGTGCTTGGATTCACCTCGTCCACGGGAATTAAAGGCATTGTCACACCCCAAAAAAAACAATAACAAAAACAATTTGGAATCATCCAAAGTGGTCGTTTGAGACCGTTTGTAATCCCTCACCAGCTGGCCTCTTCCAACCTCTGCCCTTTTCACTGCAGAGCCAGAGGCCAGCTCAGGCTCCATGGGTCCTGCCTGGCCAGCTGGCCGAGTTGTTACGGCCATCATCCTGTCACCTCAGGGACCGGAGAGCTATGCTGGCACAGCAGCCCACAGAAAGCCCTGGGCTCGAGCCACCTCTGGACCTTTCCAGCCTGTATCAGGCTGTAGTCACATGAGAGAGCAGGCAGCATAAGCCCAGGAGAGATTTTGACGATGTACACCTTGCCCTTGAATTCTAGGAAGAGACGGTTGCCTGCTTTCCTATCTCCATCCTGAGAACCCATCTGCTTCTATCCCCACATCACCCCTAGCCTTGTCTTCGAGGCCAGGCCCCCTTCATCCCCACACTTTGCCTGCCTCCACTCTCTAAAGGATATTGATACTGCCCAACATTTTCATGGGCCCTGAATTTATGTGGGTTTTATATTTTTTTTTTAAATGAGGTGCACTTTACAGCCATTTTTTGTAATAAAATGTAAACAACTGTAATTGAATCGTGGCCCTTCCTCTTAAAGGACTGTTGCTTTTTGAGGTTGGTCTAGTTCTCTGACTTCTAGAGGGTTCCGAGCCTCCTCCTTCCAGGGGCCAGTGGGCCAGAGCCAGCCTCGCCTGGACGACTGCATCTCCCCGTGGAGTGTGGTTCTTCAGGTGCGGGGTTGAACACACAGATGGGGTGGGGGCAGCAGACTCATTCACTGTACCTCAACCCCTTACTCTGTTCAGGGGTGGGGGCACAGAGGACAGGGTGTTTTGTTTAACTCTGTAAAATTTTTTAAAAATGATCATACAGTAAATGAATTTTTCTTTTGGTATACAGTTCTATAAATCTGAACACACATAGAAATTCATGTGACCCCCACTACAGTCAGGATCCAGGTGGAGTTCCATCCCCCCAGGCTACCCTTTCATGTTCACTGCCTCAAGAGGGGGTGGGGAAGCCCAGTGTGCCTCCCAGTGGTCATGTATTCCTAGTGTGGCCGAAGTCTCCTGAACCTGAAGCCCAGTCCTTCCTCATACCAGTGTTTCTAGGGTCACGCACAGAGTCAAAACTGCTACACCTTTATTATTGATTAGTAGAAACACAAACAAAGCAAATGACAATGGCAGTTTGAAGGGGAGAGGCCCTGACATGGGAGGCCCTCCCCCAACCTAGACAAGACTGCGCAGTGCCAGCTCGACTGGGCCAGCTTGGCCGGCCCTGGCAACACAGGCGTAACCTTGGGCACAGCTCAGCAGTGGAAAGGTTCTTTGACAAGGTGCTGGGACACACACTGTGGCTCCTGTCACAGGACAATCTTGAAGGAGCTAAACAAGAGAAGAGTGGGTTGGATTTTCTACTGGAAGACAAGTGTTAGGAGTAACACAAACGTTCCCACCTCTCCCCTAAGACCCTTTTGAATGAGTTGTGTCCCACATCTGTCAGTTCCCTTTGGGAGAAGAGATACCCTGACACATTTAGAGGAAGCAGGGGGCTTTCCTGAGCACCATCCCCATAACACCGTGCCGGACCCAGATGCCACCCACATCTTGGGACCACTGTTATACCTGGCAAAGTCCGGTGAACGGGAGATGACGTGCTGGAACTCAGAGAGGTTGATGGTCCCATCCCTATCAATGTCGGACTCTTCCAGGATCTGGGAAAGGGAGCGTGTCAGGCCAAAGCCTCAACCTTTCCCTCCGCTCAGGGGCCCACCCCTGCTGGGCCCAGATGCTCACATTGTCAATGAGCTGCTTCATCTCTGAAGCACTGAGCCGGGTGTCCTCGCCCTCTCCTGTGAGGCAGTTCACGAGCCGGCTCAGGTCTTCTCTGTTCAAGGTTCCATCGTCATCGAAATCTAGACAGCAGACACAGGAAGCCCAAAAGGATGTGGTCAGGATGAGTTCCAGGGTTCCAGAATGAGCCCAGCTCCCAAGCAGTACCACTGGGGAGACCATGAGTTCTACCAGGCCCCTTCCAGTCCTTACCGAAGATGCGGAAGGCATAGTGGGACTTGATGTCTGGCGTTGCTGTGTCACTGAACACACTGAGGAGGTCCAGGAAGTCCTCGAAGCTCAGGCTGTCTCTGTCTGGGGAGGTTGAGAAGACCTTGCAGATTCGCTCCTTGAAGGGGTTGGCCTAGGAAGAGAGCCTCTGTGAACACCGCAGGACGCAGCCCAGTCACACATTCAAACCTTACTGGGAACTGGAGGAAGGAGGCTCGTGGGGGAGAATGACGAGCACTTTGGGGCCAGCATGGGGGTGCAGGACCAGTGACCCAGCTGGGGAGGGGGCAGGAACGGCTTCTGGGAGTCAGAGATTAACCCACAGGTTGGCCTGAGGGCAGAGAAGGAAGGCAGTCTAAGCAAAGAGAACAAAATAGGCTGGTTAACTGAATGCTTATTGTGTTATAGGCACTAGGCATAGAAAATTTCATAGCAGCCCTATTGAGAGGCAATCAACCTCTGGAACAGGGTTTCTCAAACTGGAATAAGGTAACTCAATTCCTCTTTGAAGCTCCAAGACTATGTTTTAGAAGCCCAATTTGAAAAACACCACTCTAGATGATTCCAGTAGGTGCTTTAGGTAAAGCCCTTGCCCCCCAGGAAATTGGGGCTAAACAGAGAAAAGACCAGAATGGGGACCAGTGACTGCATGACTTCAAGATGAGTAGCAGAGGGGAGGGGGGCTGGCACCTTGAGCTCTGGAAGGCTGAGGATCTGCTCCAAGGACACCCGTGCCTGCAGTGACTCCTGCGTACTCCGGTACTCGTGCGGAAGCAGCTCACAGAACCGCCTGTGGGCTCTGGTAGAAGGAGGGGGACCTGTTGGTGTACCCTCCTGTGTGCATTACATCCCCACTCCTTGCCTTGCTGCCCACTGCACATCAGGTGAGGAGCTAAGCCACATACAGAGAGAACTTGAGTCAGCAGGCTTGATAAGCCAAAGGGAAATATGTCACAAGATGGTACAGGCTGGGACTCCATTCTTGCAATGGGTACTTCCTAGGGGCCTACTGTGTGCCAGGCATGTGCTGAATGGGCACTGGTCCTAGAGCTCCCTGAGAGATGGAGAGGTTGGGGACGGAGCCAGAAGTTGGCCCTGAAGAACAGGGAGAAAAGAGCAGAGCCTCCCTCTTTTTAGGAGCTACACTGATCTATCTCCTCCGTAGCCCCACCTCCTTCCCCCTGGGATTACTTTAGCCCAGGGAAGCTGGTACACGGCTAGGAAGGGGGTTCCAGCCCCAGTTCAAATCCTCTTTCTCGGAGTGTAGTCTTAGGCAAGTTACCAATCCTCTCTGGACCTGCTTCATTGCCCCTGTACCTCCCTTGGAAGGATTAAATTAGGTAATGTAGGGTAATCCAGCGCCGTTCCTAGCAAGTGCTCAGTAAACGTTAACGGTTACTGTACTCTTCAGGTAAAGTTGGGAGAAGGAGCCAGGCTCCCCAAGGCTTCTCTGGCTTTGCCAGGAGGCAGTCAGCCGAGAGCCACAGCAGCCCCCGCCGGACTGGGGCAGGAAGTTCGGGTCTGCTGAGGCCAGTGGAGCACAGGGTCAAAAAGCGCCCAACTTTGGCTGGGGGTTGCACAGCTGGGGGCCCCGTGCGGGCGGGGAGGGCGTGCCCGCAGCCGGGCACAGCCGAGGGCTCGGGACGCAGGACTGCAGTTCCGGCTCAGCTGCCGACTTCGGGCAGGCCCCTCCCTCTGAGAGGGCCTCAGTTTGCCCATCTGCAAGACAGAGGCCCCCGAAAGAAAGAGGATCCCGGAGAAAAGGTTCGAGACGGCACTTACAGGAGGATCTCCTGCTTGGTCAGGAACGTCAGGTCCTGGAAGGCAGAAGACAGGTAGTCAGCGGACCCGTCCTCCCGCCGGCTCCAGGACTCCGCTCCCGAGCTCAGGCCAGCGCGCAAACTCCCCGGGGCCCAGAGTCCCGCGCACCTGGTACTCGGCCAGCAGCTCCTTGGACAGGCGGCTGCCCGAGCCCCCCATTGCCGCGCCGCGCGCACAGCTCCACCAACTCTTCTCGGGACGCCGGCAACTTTCTCACTTCCGCCCTCGGGCCGCGTCCCCGCCCCGTCCCCGCGGCAACAGCTCCTGGGCCTAGCGTCCCCGGGCCCGCCCCCTCCTTAAAGCGCTCAGGAGATCCCAGCCGGGTTCCGCCACCGGCGCCCAGCTCCGGGCGGTCCCCGGCAACTTGGAGGCGGGGCCCTGGGCAGGGCCGGACTCTCCGGGGCGGAGCCCAAGCCGCACGGCCCCGCCTCCATGGGGGCGGGACGGGGCACGCCGCGTGCGTGCGTGCAGGCTGCGCATGCGTTAAGAGCGCCACGCCTTCGCTATGGCCGCGGTAGGACCTTCAGGGAAGTCGCGCGATGCATCCTCCTCACCTGCAGTAGGTGGTCCCGGTGGCGACTTGGGCGAGGTCCAGTAAGGGGCATCAGGGAAGTCTCTGGAGCCAGGTTAACCGAAAAACTCGCGGAGAGAGGCCGTGTGCTGCCCCTCTGCTCAGGAACGGCTTTTCCATCCAGACGTTACCACCCGGCACCCGCCTCACGTGTTGCAGCCCTCTTGCCACCTCTGCAGAAATAATCATAACGTTGCTGCCTACTGAGGCTGTTTACTGACGACCCACCTAATGCCAAGCTCTGTGCACAGCTACTGCGATTCTTACAACAGCCCTACAAGGTAGGGTCCCATTTCAAAATGTGGAAGTACAGAGGTCCAGAGGGGCTGGGGTGGCTTGTTTAGGCTCCGGCATTTAGAAAGCCATTTAAGAAAGCCGTCGCTCCCTTCTAAGGCTGCCTTCAAAGCTTCCCACTGTTGTAGTCTTCACTCCAACCCGTATGCTTTCCTCTGTGAGCCCCACTGTTGTGGAAATATTTTACCCTGCACCCAGACTGTGCTGACCTCCTGGTAGCTCTTGCTTGCCCCTCAAAACCCCTAGGACAATGCTTGGCACATAGTAGGCTCTCAATAAGTATTTATTGGATGCATGCATGAATGCGTGAACCTATACTATCTCAAAAGGGGAGGATTCCAAGCTGTTTAGAGGCGGAAGCGGAGGTGACATGAATTCTTTTGTTTTCAGTTTTATCGAGGTATACTTGACAGATAAAGTCGAGGGGTTAATTCTTTTTTTTTTTACTTTTTTTTAATTAAATTATTTTTATTATGAAATACACATTTTTAAGAATTAGTTTCAGCTGTACAACACAGTGCAATAGTTATACTTTTTACCCCTC
>NW_017731398.1:727416-731924 GCF_001890085.2 Hipposideros armiger
CGCCCCTCTCGTGTCCCATTTGCCCTTGCCACGCAGGACGTGACAACCTACTATATCAACGTGTGAGCCCCACTGTTGTGGAAATATTCCATTTTAAGAAGTGGAGGTTGGGGCCGGCTGAGTGGCTCAGTTGGTTAAGAGCTCGCTCAAGAGTTTGAGATCTGAGCAACAGCAGTTCGAGTCCAGCTCCGAGCTGAGCAGCCACTGAGCTGCCAATAGGAAGCTGGATGGCTCAGCTGAAAAAAAAAAAAAGAAAAAAAAAAGTGGAGGTTGCAGAGTAATGGGAACACCAAAACCAGTCAAAGTGACTGCAGTGTAGTCCTGTCCCAACCTGATCATTTTGACAGGCTTTTTCTGTCCAAGAAAGGGTTGGTCTTTCTTTAGTTAGTTAAAGGGTAGGCGAAGAGCAAGAAGCTGTCACTGTGTCTCTTGTAGACTGAGGAGAGGGAGTGCCGGCCAGCCATGGCAAATCCCTGGTGATTCTGTATCTCCTGACGGTGAGGATGTGGGAGTTGACCTTTAGCGATAGTGACCAGCTGTGATCTAGATTCTCCCAGCCACCTCACCTGGCTCTGAAGGGTTAATTGAACAGCCTTCTGTTTATAATTTTGCTTCCTGGTAGCTTTTCATACAGTGGAGGGACTATACTGAGCAGCCAATAAGAACATTTTGTGCTACTCTTCTGAGTCATTGGTGCAGTCTTAGCATATTGTCCTTCCTGTACCTGGTCAACTCTTGATAACAGTGATAACACTGAGTTGCTGATAACTTTTAAAAACAGCTTCTAGTGCTGCTTGTTGTAAAGTTAATTTTGTTTCTTAGTTAGGTTTTTTGCCAAAGGTTTGTTCAGTTATCATATTTTTGTCAAAGTACCAACTTTTGGGTTTGTGAATTCCACTTTTTTTGTTTGTTTTCCAAGATATTTTTCCCTCTGCTTGTAACATTTCCTTTTTCCTGTTTTCCTTAGGACATTAGATAGGCTGGTCACACAGGTTTCTCTGAGGCAGCGACATTTGATCTGAGACCTTAAGAAGCCAGCCATGTGAAGAAAATCTGGGGAAAGGGTATTTTAGGCAGAAGGAACTAAAAGTGCCAAGGCCCTGAGCAGGAACAAGCTTAGTAAGAGTGAGGGGCAGAGTGGGCAGTGGGAAGGGTGGTATGAGATGAGGTGAGAGAGGGAGACACAGCCAAGCCCTGTGAGCCAAGAGGCTATGCTGAGGAAATGGACTTTATCCTAGGAGCTCAAGGTCACATCACTTGTGAGTGGTAGAGCTAGAATTCAAACACCTGTCAGCCTCTAAAACCTAATCTCTCATCCTTCTCCCAGGATGATACCCACCTCAGAGGCTTGTTGTCATGGTCACCTGGGTGCACGTGGAAAACCCTCAACCCTTGGCAAGCACAAGATAGACATGCAACTCGTGTTACCTTTTTCCTGGTTTTCTTATAAAGGTTCCGTCCTGTCACAGGGTCACTGCTGACTTGTCGCTCTAAAATACACCTCTTTATTCCTAGGTAATGCCTTTTGCCTCCTAGTTCAACTTTAATATAAATACGACCATACCCACTTTCTATTTATTTGATTGATTGTTATGTCTTTCCTCAAGTTTTTAGCCTTTTGATGTCATCTTGGTCCTGAGTCCTTCCTTGGACTTAGCCCCTAGCTATAAATATTATTCCAAATTTGTATTTAGCCCTGATCTTATCCTTGACCTCCAGGTTTGACTATGCAACTACTTACACCACTCTTCTTGGATGTCCAGGCTGCTTCTCAAACTCAGCGATCAAAATTGACTCTTGATGTCTCTTTTCCTCTAGTCACTCTATACCCCCCCCACCCCACCCCCTGGCTTCTCCCTCGCTGTGAATGCCACTTCAGTGTACCTAGTTTCTGCAGCTGAGTCACTCCCAGTTCTTCCTGTTGCTTCAGTCCCCATAGCCAGCAGGAGCCCTTTTGGTTCAGCCTCGTGTACCCAGAAGTTGAAATTGCTGCATCGTATAGTAATTCTCTTTTTACTTTTTTGAGGAACTGCCATTCTGTTTTCCATGGTTTTATGGAAATATGCCATCATTTAGCGGCATCATTTTTTGTTCCTACCAACAGTACACAAGGGTTCCAATTTCTCCACATCTTCACTAACACGGTATTTCCTTCCTTCCTTCCTTTCTTTTTTGATAGTAGCCATCCTAATGGGTATGAGGTGGTATCCCTTAATGATTAGTGATGTTCAGCATCTTTTCATGTGCTTGTTGGCCATTTGTGTATCTTCTTTGGAGAAATATTTGAAACTCACTTTTTTTTTAAATTAAAGTTTATTGGGGTGACAATTTTTAGTAAAGTTACATAGGTTTCAGGTGTACAATTCTGTGATACATCATCTATATATCACATTGTGTGTTCACCCAGAGTCAGTTCTCTTTCCATCACCATATATTTGATCCCTCTTACCCTCATCTACCACCCCCTCCCCCCTTGAAACTCACTTTTAATAAAATAATTTAAGACTTTACATCATTATGCTTTACAAAATTATGCTTAGCTTGATACAAATTTTTATTTTGGTAAAAAAACTCATAAGATTCACCATCTTAACCATTTCTCAGTGTACAGTTCAGTAGTGTTAAGTATATTCGCATTGTTGTGCAGCTGATCTACAACTTTTTTATCTTATAAAACTGAAACTCTATACCCATGAAACTCAGCTTGAATTTTGGTATGTCATTTTGCATGTTTTCTATGTTTATTTTTTTCCTTTGTTTTATTAAAGTGAAGGTCCTGGACCAGCAGAGCTGAGGGAACCAAGGCTTGGACTGTAGCAACTCTGCTGAGGTAAGCCTCCTTCTGAAGTTATCTCGGCCAACAGCAGGCCCCTCTCCCTAACACCACTGGACCCACGGGACTCCAGGGCCCCAATGGGAGATGAAGACAGGCACCAGTTTCCTTTTGAAGGATTGACTGGGCACTTACGCACACACTAGGCCACCCTTACCCAGCTGGCTCTATGCACAAGCATTTGAAATCACTACCGAACAGTAGAAAAGCTATTCCTATCAAAGGAGGAGTGGTCAGCTTTGAAATCCTGGCCATTCCCATACACTGAACACTGGTATCGTTTTCTGGAGGGCAGAATTTTTTTTTGACAGAGTATGTATCTAAAGCCTGAGCCATGAGCCTACTCTGATCCAATGGTCTACTGGGATTTTATTTTAAAGAAAATAAAAACACATAGGCAAAGGTAGGTACACAGGATAGTCATTAAACCTTGTGTATAATAATGTGAAATTGGCAACAACCTGTATGTACAGTTAAAGATTAGTCTTAAAAAATCAAGAACCAGGGCCGGCCGAGTGGCGCATTGGTTAAGAGCTGGCTTGGGATGCTAGCTCTGAGCAGCAGGGCCCCGGTTCGGATCCCACATGAGGGCCAGTGACACTGCCCTCTATAGCTAAGATGGTGAGCAACAGTTCGGCCTGGAGCTGGGCTGCCTTGAGTGGCTGGCGACGGCGTAGGCTGCAGCCCCTGCTACAGTGGGCTACCATAAGCTACCATGTGTGGCCGGCAGCCAGCGTGAGCGGCCAGCAGCCAGTTGGAGCTGCCAAGAGCCGCTGTGAGCGGCTATCCAGAGGCCGGAGACCAATCTGCCACATCCAGGAAGAGCACAATGATAATACCAACATGGGCCAGTGAAGCAACATCCTCCACAACTAGACTGAAGAACAAAAGGACAGCAACTTGTCTGTTCNTATACAACATCAGCTTCAGGTGTACAGTGCAGTGATCAAGCCTCTTCCCCATCCATGATGCAAGACGTGACCACCTGACACTCTACAAAATATTCACAACATTATCAATTACATTCCTCGAACTGTCCCCCATGTCCCCATGGCAACAGTGCAGCTGCGTTTTTATGCTGTCCAGCCCCCTCCCTCTCTCCCTCATCCCCACCCCCCAGGGGTTAATTCTTGATTCTTCCAATTCACTCTACCTGCTGGTCTTTGTAAAGTCTAAACCTGAGCTTGTCAGTCTTAGTTTAAAACCATTAAGTGGTTAAAAACCCAAATCCCGGCCCTCTGTAGTCTGACTTGAGCCTCTCTGCTGTCTCCTTAGACTCTGTTTCAGCCACTATGGGCTCTCAGTTCCTCTTCCATCTTATCGTTAGGGAAGCCTTCCTGATTCCCTAGACTAGATTAGGAATCTCTTACACTCTCGAACTACCCTGATTGTCCTTGACAGCATGTATCATGCTTGCAGTTTATATTTACTTAGGTGATGATTGGGTTATAATGTCTGTTTCCACCACTAAACTGATGAGCTGTGAGAATCATGATCTCCAGGACCTGATATGTGGCAGTTGTTGAGTAAATGTTTGCTGAGTGACTAGTTTTCCCAGCATTCAATAATAAGGTGATTATCTGAGAGCAACTCTGGTAAGACCTACTGTCGCCTTACAGCCGATTCTTAGACCACCCCCTCTGCATTAGCCTCTGACCCATTAGTCGAGAGAGTG
>NW_017731398.1:736127-808364 GCF_001890085.2 Hipposideros armiger
GCACAATGATAATACCAACATGGGCCAGTGAAGCAACATCCTCCACAACTAGACTGAAGAACAAAAGGACAGCAACTTGTCTGTTCCCCTTCTCCCGATTCCCCAGCGCTGTTCCCCTCCCCCAATTCCCCAATAAAATCTTAAAAAAAAAATAAAGAACCACCTGTATATGGAAATTAGGCCAAATGTAAATTGTGATTTTCCCCTAGACATTGGAATTAGTGTGGTATTTTATCTTTAATTTTTTTCCATTAAGAAAATTGACTCAGTATATATTATTTTTAAAAAGAAAAAAATTCCAATATATATTTTTAACTCAGCAAAAATGTATGCTAATCTACAAGTGGTGAAAATATGAGTCATTTCTGTGTTTTCAAAATATTTACCCAAGGCATATATTACTTTTGTAATCAGGATGAGTAAAGTTTGTTTGAAAATAAAATCTCTGGAAAAGGGATGGCATCTTGTGTTTTTCACCTCTTATGACTTTCAGGTCATCCCCATGGCTGTTCCACATGGTTCAAATGAAACTTCCTATTTGCTACCTCCAAACAAAGAGGACTGGGAAGGTCAAGGCGTCCCTGACTTTATCTATGGACAGAAGGACCTCATGTGGGAAGGGATTCAGTGGCCAAGGAACACAGCCAGCCTCTTGGACACCCCGCCACCGTCTCGCTTCGACACTGCACTCTGCTCTGCCTGGAGGCAGCGGATGGAGCTGGGGCTGTTCCGCTACTGCCTGGGGGAGCTGCAGACCCAAACCCTCCCTGGCACTGTGGGTTTTGTGGCTCAGCTGAATGTGGAGCGAGGGGTGCAGAGGAGGCGCCCCCAGAACATCAGGAGCGTGAGGCAGCCATTTGACCCTAAACAGTTTAACTTCAACAAAATCCAGCCAGGAGAAGTCCTCTTCCGTTTGCACCGGGAGCCGGGTCTCCCAGATGTTCTCCAGCAAGAGGACATCCTCGTGGTGATCAATGTCAGCCCCCTGGAGTGGGGCCACGTGCTGCTGGTGCCTGAGCCCTCCCGGGGGCTCCCCCAGCGCCTGCTGCCAGGTGCACTGCGGGCTGGGCTGGAGGCTGTGCTGCTGAGCTCACACCCGGGCTTCCGCGTTGGCTTCAACAGCCTGGGTGGCTTGGCCTCAGTAAACCACCTCCACCTGCACGGCTATTACCTGTCCCACAGGCTGCCCGTGGAGGGAGCCCCAAGCGAGCCCCTGGACCCTGGGGGCCATTTGCACCTACTCCAGGCTGTCCCAGCTCCCGGCTTCCTCTTCTACACCAGTGGGGCAGGGCCTGACCTGGAAGCCTTGATAAGCAGGGTGTGTCGGGCCACTGACTACCTGACTGACCACGAGATTGCGCATAACTTGTTCGTGACCCGGGGGGCCCCACCTGGGAAGACTGCACCTTTCTCAGCCCTCACAGGGGTCCGGGTAATCCTCTGGGCCCGGAAGTCCAGCTTTGGGATAAAGGAAGGTGAGGCATTCAACGTCGCCCTCTGTGAGCTGGCCGGCCACCTCCCTGTCAAAACGTCCCAGGACTTCAGCAGCCTGACAGAAGCTGCCGCTCTGGCCCTCATTCAAGACTGTCTGCTGCCCCACGATCAGGCAGAAGAGGTACAGGCAGCACTGGTGGCCTTGACAACCCAGAAGGAGCAGTAATCCTTCCGGAAGTATTTATTTTCTAACTAATCCAAGTCTCTTGACGGAACTGTCCATAATGGTCATTTGGGCAGTTTCATGACTGCCTTCTCACTTGTCTCTGGAGGGAGCAAGAACTGATAAAAGCGGTCTCTTTGAAGAGCCGAAACCTTGTAATAAATCGAACTGAATGAGCCTTTGTGGATGTATGTGCTTCTTCTCATCTTTCTTCTTGAACAAGCCCCAGGAATGGCAGACCTGTTGTTGAGAAGGGAGAGTGCACAGGAGTCACATACTCCTGAAGTTATATAAGGACTTTTCCTTTCGTATTGAGTCTTAGGAAAGCAAGCTTATGTGCCTCTGGTATGGTGCCCTCACTTCCTCTGATCTTGCCTCTCTTCTCGCTTTGCGCACCACTGAGTTTTATGTCTTCATCCCTCCCCTGCATTTGGCCCTGCTCCATTCAGATGCCTTCCTTATAGGACCTTCTTCCCCTGCCCAGCCGCCTTGAAGTTTCCTCCAGCCCCAACACGGAGCTGAGCGGTCTTCACATATGAGTATGTCGTCTCATGTAAAAATAAGTGGTCCTCACAGCTTTAAAGGTACAAGTTCTTTTAATATCACCATTTAACAAAGAGATGGCGGGGAGGGTGGGGGAAACAGATTTCTGGGCTGGCCGAGTGGCTCAGTTGGTTAAGAGCTCGCTGAAGAGTACCCGCTCTGAGCAACATCGCTTCGAGTCCTTGCCCGAGCAGAGATGCCGCAGAGCTGCCAACAGGTGGCAGAATGGCTTAGCTTAAAAAACAAAAAAACAGAGATGGAGGCAGACTCAGATTTAGTAACTTGTTCAAGGTCACACAGCTCATAAGTAGTGGAGCCAGGACTGCAGCACAGGCAGTCAGACACCCGAAGCTGAGCTGGGACTGTGGCTTCTGTCACGGTGGTGCTCTCCTTAACAGTTCATGGGCCCTGAGCTGGGGTTCAGGTCCCCAGGTAGTTGGCTCTCTATGCCCAGGATTGAAACTTTTATGTAGAATTTTAGAGGTTTTTATCCCAAGATATTAAAGTCTCATTGGGATAAGGCAGAATATGTACTGCAACCCAATCTCATGAGAAAAACATTTTTAACTTAAATTTAAATGTTTGCATTTGTATGTTGACCATTTAAATTTCTATCAAAAATTTGTGGCGGCCCTCATGGTTTTGGCACATTGCCTCTCTCCGCAACACTTTGCATATACAAACTCCACTTTATTTTGCTTGTTCACTCTTTGAAGGGCGTGCAGGTGACCATTACAGCGAAGTGGATTTTGTGTCTAAGGTGATGAGCCCAAATGTCAGGATTATCCCACTTATTCACTAGGACTGATGTTCAGAGGAAAGCCTTCTCTGGGCCAAATAAATTTTTCCACCCAAAGGGTAGAAAAAGTCAAACAGGTTTTCTTTATGGTGGTACTTCTCAGCCTTTTATATATTTAGATGGCAGTTTTTTCTAAGCTTGAGAATGGAACACCTAGAGGAGGACCCTTTGTTCTCAGAGCCCTGGGCTTTGAGATGGTAGGAAGGGCTGATCCAGCCCCTGGCCTCTCCATCTCTTCGCTTGCTTTTTGATGGTGGAGGGCCTCCTGTGCTAAGAGGTTTTGGATTTGATCTAATGTGAAACCTTGAAGAGTTTTCAATTGGGTAGTATCAGATTTGCATTTCAGGAAGAATACTTTAGCTGTGATGGATGGATGGATGGATGGATGGATGGATGGATGGATGGATGGATGAGGGAAGAATAGAATCAGAGTCCAATTAAGAGGTTGCTGAATGGTGGCAAGAAATGATGATTCAGGTCCTAGAACAGGGCCTGGAACACTAAATATTGTCGAAAGAATGAGAAAACTGAGTGTCCTGGAAGCCAAGGGACTCCAAAGCATTTCAAGGAGGGAGTAATTGAGAGTATTGTATATTGCCTTACAGCGTCATCCTTGACCGCCCCCCCACACACACCAGTCCCTGACCTAACAAGGTCACGAGGAAGTGTCTCGGAAAACTGGGACCCAGAGGAATGATGTCGGTTATCTCCCTTAGTTCATGGCCGCAGCTGCAGCTGTACCATCATGGGGGTTGTGTGTGTAGGAGTACGAAGGCACAGTATGTGTTGGAGTACTATGGGTCTGGTTGATGGTAATTGGCCTTAAGGCACTTATCACACAGACTTTAGAAAAAATAAAGTTTTACTCCTTCGAAGTTCCTTAATAAAAGCTTCACGTTGGTCCGATTAGGTGCTCAGTTCCAAAGAGAGAGAACGACAGCCCCCTGGCCTCGTGTCATAAATCTATCTTTGTCTCTTTTATTTTCTTTCACCCTGAGCCATCCCCTCTCACTCATCACTGCCCTTGCTGCGCGGAACGTGGCAATTGTATACCGAAGAAAAATCAAGTCTGTGAATCAGAAAATGCCCATGTGTTGTTTTTTTTAAGATTTTTATTGGGGAGTTGGGGGGAGGGGAACAGTGTTGGGAATTGGGGAAGGGGACCAGCCAAGTTGTTGTTCTTCAGTCTTCGTTGTGGAGGGTGCCAGTCACCATCTGGCTTCCCGTCGGCAGCTTGTGGCCTCTAAGCTCAAGATGCTGTGTTCAATCTTAGTTGCAGGTGAGCATAGCCACCATCCTATGCGGGAGTTGGACCAGCAGCCTTGTTGTTAAGAGTGCACACTCTATCCACTGAGCCATCCGGGCAGCAGCTTAGCTCAAGGTGCCGAGTCCAGTCTTAGTTGCAGGTGGGCATAGCCCACCATCGAACAGGCAATCTTGTTGTTACACCAGCTGAGCCATCTTGCCACCTGTTGGCAGCTCAGCGACAGCTTAGCTTGGGCGCAGCGTCTCTGGCCCATGTGGAAATTGAACTGGCGGCCCTGTTGCTCAGAACTCGTGCTCTTAAGCCAACTCTTAACCAACTGAGCCCATGTGTTTTTAAAGGAGGGAAATTTTTAAAGTGTCTTCTAGATTGAGCCACAGGGGATAATCTTAAGTTGACAAGTTGGGCTCAGTTTGGTGGAGGTGGCAATCAGAAGTCAGACAGAATGGGTGAAGTGAAGGAGCTGTCTGATACGGCAGTTGATTTTCCTTTCTTAGCCAGTGGGGCTCTCTCAGCCCAATAGACTGAGAGCTTGCGTGCTGATCCATGCTGTCCCTCCTGAGTGCAGAGGCTGTGCTCAAACCATGGTTTTTTTTTTTTTAAATTGAAGAAAGGCAAGCAGATGTTTCTCCAGAATAGAGTTGGCCAAATTCTGGGCTTGGCCTGTGAGTTCAAGGAATAGTAGGAGTGGCACTTGTGCCAATGGCTGTGGAAATGGAAGGACTACAAGTCCCATGATGCACCGTCAGGCTCCAGACTAGCAGCTCGGTGGTTTCTCGGCCAGCCCCAGAGGCAAACGTTTGTGGTGCGGCTCAAGATGGCCTCAGCAGGAGCCCGAGTGGGTGTGGTTTCCGGCAGGCTCCGCCCCCAGAACGCTGCTCCATTGGGAGCCGCCCTCGTGTCCATGGTGACGGCGTCAGCTGCTGGCTTGCGGGAGGAGGTGCAGCCGTTGTCGGGAGTAAACCTTGGGGTTGGGGGGGGTGGGGCGGGGAGCGTGAGCATAGCGCGCTTCCCCTCGCGACCAGCGGGGACTGCCGGTCCTGTGAAACAAGGAGGCAGTTCCGGAGGCCCAGCAACGCCCGGGAAGGAGCAAGAGCCAGGCGTAGGGTGGACATGAGCGACCAGCTGAGTCCAGTCCCAGGCTTGTAGCGGCGACCCTGAAGCCCATCCGCTTTCCTCGGAACCGGGGGTGGGCAGAGTCCTGAGGGGCTTTCTCTCCTCCTTCAGAGCTCAAGGGGTCTTAGCCAGCAGGTGCCTGGCCCCAGTGTGTACACATGGAGAAACTGAGTCATGGGACAGGGCAAGGACCAGCCTAGTAGACCTTTGGTCTTATGTTCCATTTTAAAGTCCAAGCACCCCTATCCATTCCCCTTCCCATTCAAGAACACAAAAGCTGTGGCAAGTCATGGCCCTTGACAGCTCTGTTCAGCTCCTGCATGCACCCCCGTGTTGCGTGGCTTAATCTTGGGTGAGTCGGTCTTGTCAGTGAATCCAGCATCGCATGGGCATCCCACAGTCCCCATTACCTACTTGGAAAGAGTCCATTTTGTAGTGGGATTGTTCTTTTCTGAAGGAGCAGCAACAGTCCCTGATAACACCAGGAAGTTCCTTACAGTGGACTCCTGCAGGCCCTTCCCGGCCTGGAAGAAGGTCTGATAGATACGGTATTTCACTCCCACCTGTCCCCTCAGGATCTAAAGGATGGAGCCAAGTACCTGTAAGACCACTGAATCGGAAAAAGACTATGTTGAAGAAGAAGAATATGAGGCGTGTGATGAGGGGGAAGTTACCATCCCTTCTAACCCTTCTCAGCAGACACTCTCAAAGACTGACTGTCAGGCATCTGGGAATGGAGCGCCCTTATCCATTGTAGCCACAAAAATTCCGGAAAAAATCATAGCCCCAGCTGACTTAGATGACACAGAAGTTGGGAGGAGAAAGAGAAGGCGGAAATGCAGGTAACTGTTCACTGGACCCCCGTCACCTGCCTGGCTCCTGAGAGTCACCCCCTGGCCTCCCTTTAGCACTTGGGGGGTGGGGGGGCTGGGATCCCAGGTTTTCCCTTTAGCCTAGGAGAGGGCAGGGAGTACGGGAGCATCATTAAATCTTCTGGTACAACAAAAACTAAATTTGGAACCATTTGGGCTGGCTTAGTGTAGAATTTCAGCATGTTTCATCGGACTGGTCTTTAGAGAAAGTGGCTTCTAGAGAAAATGAGCTGCATTGTGAATTTGTTGGCTGTCTTTTCATCTGAGTGCCTGGCAGCCCAGGGCCTGTCCTTCTCTCCTATTCTGGCTGATTTCTGCTGTTCCTCCATTCCAGACCCCTGGCCATAAACCTGACCAACTGCAAATATGAGAGTGGTAAGCACCCGGCTTGTCACTTACGCCACATAAGAAGACACCCACTGCTGTGCCCCACTCAGGCTCCCTGCCTCTGGATCTTGTTAGGCAGGCCTGTAACCTGTACTGAGCCCCCTGGCTCAGGTCCTGGCAGCTGAGACATCCCTGTTCCACTTAGTGTGACTGGTAGGGTGGGAATCTCCACAGTTAGCTAACAAGAACAAAAATGACTGAAAGTCACCATTTCCCCACCCTTCCCAGATTTTACCAGCGATGAGACCAGGTTAAAACAGTTTTTGTCAGGAAGTTTTTGACCCGGCTTTAGCAATTTTCAAAGAAAATCAGCAGCTAGATCAGCCATCTTTTCCTCCCCTTTTGTCCCCACTGGCATCTGTGCAAGAGGCCACCCAAAGTGTGAAGTATCAGTGTGACACCTACCAAGCAAGCGTCAGCGCTACAGGCCAGAAACTGTCCTAATTGAGAGAGGGAATGACAGGAGCAGAGAGCCAGGCTCTAGTTTTCTGTCACAGATTTTGGAATTGTCACATGGTAACTAAACTGTAGAATTGTCTCCCTCTCTGGCCTACCTTCCAGTCAGGTCTGTCTGTTCCTTACCCAGCCCAGCTACAATCCCAAGGCTTGTTGCACGTGCTCAGGCTGGCACCCTGACCTCCCTCTCTGCACAGTGCGCCGGGCAGCCCAAATGTGTGGCCTGAAGGAGGTGGGGGAGGAAGAAGAATGGACTGTGTACTGGACAGACTGCTCTGTCTCACTGGAACGAGTCATGGACATGAAGCGGTTTCAGGTACAGCCTCGCGACCCAAGATATTAAAGGGGCCCCAGAGTGACTGCTCCCACCCTTCTGCCCAGGTACCCCAGACTGCCACTCTGTGGCTGTACCCCTGTGCAGAGCAGGAATGGCCATGGCCACGGGCTTCTGCTCCAAAAGAAAAACAGTCTCCTCTTAGGTCTGGAACTTCTGTTATCTGCAGAAGTGTCTGCTGGGCACATCCTATCTCAATAATTGCTGTTTGTCTGGAGGCCTGTGTGCCCAGCTCGCACCCTCCAGGGCAGGGGAGCCCATCACAGGGGGAAGACTTGCAGAGTCAGAGTCAGAGTCAGCTGAATGAGCCAGCCTTCCAAGCAGCTTAGCCTAGCATCTCACATCCATTAAGAGTCAGTGTGGGGTCCTGCGTGGCCACAGGAAAGTCCAGAAAGACGGACCAGGGTCCATGAGAAAAACATCACTTCTCATGGTATTCGTGTTATCCTGTAATTGGGTCTTTGTGGTGGTTAGCAATAAAATGAATAGAAAGGGTATGCAGGCGTGTTTTGAGGGGAAGCCAGGAAGGGAGTTGAGGAGACTGACTTGTCCCATAATGAGAAGAGTGGGGGGCAAAGAGGCACAGAGGGAGAGGCTGTAAGATGAGGGTAGCAAGATTAACAGCACTCAGTGAGGGCTTGCTATACTTCAGACACTGTGTCAAGGGTCTTTACCTCATTAAATCCTCAAAAACAACCTTCAGTGGCAGATACCATCTTGTTAAGAAGAGGACGCCGAGCCTCAGAGGCTCACACAGCTAGTGAGAGGGAGAGCCAGTGAGAACCCCGAACCATGGCGAGATGCTGCCTCCCAGCAACGCGGGACAGAGTAGCGGGGGTTCCAGCAGACCGCTGGGCAGTGCCAGCCCTCTGGGGGTGCCGTGGCAGTGCACTCCATGGGCTGGTTCTCAGTTTCCTTTTGTCTTTGGAGAAATGTTGCCTCGTCGCTTTGTGCTGTCACACACCATTTATACTTACAGGACTAGTCCCTGGTGGTCTGAGGGATGTTACAAGCTGGCTGGACGGCCCAGAGTCCTGGCCAGCCCTTCTCACTGCCCCTCGTTTCCTGACCCCGGTGTGTGTGTATGTGTGTTGTGGGGAGAAGCCAAGGAGAGGTTTCTCACCTGCCTTGGGAATCCTCCTGTTTCTCCATGGGGTACCAAGTTGTGTTTACCTCCACCGTGACTTCTACCTTGACCTTCTTCGTCCATCACTGCTTTCTGGGATGCCCAGGCCCCAGGAACTGCCACTTACTCTGGGGAGTAATATAACCACCTGGCTCCGTTTCAGAAAATCAACCACTTCCCTGGCATGACAGAAATCTGCCGCAAAGACCTGCTGGCTCGGAACCTCACCCGCATGCAGAAGCTCTATCCCGTGGAGTACAACATCTTCCCGCGCACCTGGTGCCTCCCCGCAGAGTGAGTCGGCCTGGCTCCCAGGCTGTGACTCGCGCGGGAGGAAGGGGCCCGCCATCTCAGTTCCCTCCAGACTCTGGCCCTGTGGCCTCGAATGCCTCAGGGGGTGGAAGTGGAATGAGAGTTTCAGCTGGTCAAAGAAAAGGAGGTCTGAGACCAAGGGCTCCAGGAAGAGCGTGGACTGGAGGGCCAGGAGGACTCCCCAGGGCCCTGGGACTGCGGGAAGCACAGGAACCTTCTGACCAGCCCCTTTCTGCACATAGCTACGGGGACTTCCAGTCCTATGGTCGTCAGCGGAAAACCCGCGCCTATATCTGCAAGCCAGACAGTGGCTGTCAGGGGCGCGGCATCTTCATCACCCGGAATCCCCGAGACATCAAGCCCGGAGAGCACATGATCTGCCAGCAGTACATCTCCAAGGTGAAGGGCGCCTCAGGACCACCATGTCCCTCTGCCAGCACTGGGGTGCCCTGTCTCCCAAAGCTGCGGAGGACGCCCGTTTCAGACGCCTACCCTTTCTGCCACCCCCGTTATCCTGGAGGCCATATGGAGCCCTGGCTCAGAGTCAGCATGCTTGGGTTTGAACTTGAGTTTTTCCACTTCCTAGATATACTGAACTCGGGCAGATGTTTCACCCTTTCTGTACCTCGATTTCCTTGTTTGTTAATGGGAACAATACCACTCATTACATAGTTACTGTGGAAACTGAAGGAGTTATTAGGTATTTGAAGCACTTAGGACAGTGTGTGGTACATAGGAAGCACTTCACAGCATTATTATTTTCCCTGGTGGATTTGCGCACTCTCAGCCCTTCCTCATTGACGGCTTCAAGTTCGATATGCGAATCTATGTCCTGATCACATCCTGTGACCCTCTTCGGATCTTCATGTACAAGGAGGGCCTGGCCCGCTTTGCCACCATGCCCTACGTGGAGCCCACTTACAACAACCTGGTAAGGGGCCAGCAGCAGCCCCTGGAGGGCAGGGGGCACCCTCCCCTCTTCCACTGCTGAGGTTTTCTGGAGAAACCAGGTAGAGAGGCCTGTCATGCCCCTGGCTCGTCACCCAGGAACAAGAAATGAAGCCAGCGAGTGCCTCAGCCCACCTGGCTGGGAGGGGAGGAATGGCATACCCTCCTCCCAGGGGCTCAGAGGACAGTCCTTGGGTGAAGAGGGACAGGAGATGAGCAGTCCTGGGGGCGGGTGGGGACTCAAGGCATGAAGGACCTGTGAGGAGAGCTGCATGGAAGCAGTGTGAGGCCACAGGGCCACTCTCTCCCCAGGATGAGGTCTGCATGCACCTGACCAACTACGCTATCAACAAACACAACGAGAATTTTGTCCGGGATGATACCATGGGCAGTAAGAGGTACTGCCTACTGTTCTCTCCTCTTCCTCTTCCCCTGAGCCCCGCAGTCTCCGCAGCCCATGCAACTGAGACTGGTTCTTGGGTGGCGAATTGCTCAGGAAAACTCCACCTTCACAGACCCTTGTCCTGTGCCTGACCACCAAATGCAGCCCCAGCCCCAGCCCCAGCCCCACCCTGATTAAGTAAGCCCTGCTCCAAGCTGGTAGCAGCCCTTTAAAGCACAAGGAACCTAGACACGGAGTTAGGTGCGTGTTAGGGAGCCCCCTGCCTGCAGCCCAGCCCACTGGCAGAGACATCGGTCTTCCTCTGAGCACTGGGCCTCACAGGAAGCTGTCGACGCTCAATGCCTGGCTGCAAGAACACAGCTACGACCCCCGAGAGATATGGGTGGGCATCGAGGACATCATCATCAAAACCATCATCTCCGCCCACTCTGTTCTTCGCCACAACTACCGAACCTGTTTTCCCCAATATCTGAGTGGAGATATTTGTGCCTGTTTTGAGATCCTTGGTTTTGACATCTTGCTGGACCACAAGCTGAAGCCCTGGCTGCTAGAGGTGAGGATTATCTCCTGGGCTTTGCAAAACCAAGGTCCAGAGGCCTCTCTGAATAGGACATCTGGGATAGGGGTGCAATCAGGTGGTGGAACAGAGAGTGGGGGCCGCAAAGGCACTGGGGTGGGTGGGAGCCCAGCAGAAGGCATACGATCTCTACACTTGGCCTGGCGAGTCAAACTTGGTGGTTTCTGGCCGCCACCATAGGAACCCAGGGCTTGGATCTCAAATGTTCCCCTGTAAGCCTTGCCCTGAAGGACACTGACTGTATCTATAGAGTCAGGCTGTCTGATTTGCTGTCACCTGTGTGTGCATTGGAGGGGTCTCTGTGGCAGAGTCCTGTTGCCTTGGACGCCAGAACATCCAGCCTCCTTGGCTGAGGCCACTGGAGGGAGATGTCTCTCCCAGATCTTCCTGTTGGGTCTGCAAAAGACCACCCCCTGCTCAGGTAGTCTTGGAAGGAGGTGGATAATGATGTTTCCTGGCAGGTCAACCACTCTCCAAGCTTCACCACCGACTCACAGCTGGATAGGGAAGTGAAGGACGCACTCCTCCGTGATGCCATGACCCTTGTCAACCTCCGGGGCTGTGACAAAAGGAAGGTGATGGAGGAAGACAAGCGGCGAGTCAAAGAACGGCTTTTCCAGTGCCACCAACAGCCACGAGAAGCCAGGAACTCCAGGTAGCCCACGTGTGTAGTTGTGTATTCGTCTGTTATTACTTTCACGAGAATAAAAGTCCTTCTCTAGATGGAGAAGGCAGCCTGGGGCTGATTAGCTATTAGAAACCATTTTTTTTTTTTTTGGTGGGCATAGATAATACATCACTTATCCTAGATAATATGTTCAAAATTCAAAAGCTACATTGACTAGTCTCTCTCCTGCCCTTCTCCTCCAGCTTCTCAGACCCCCACCCCGGAGCCAATTAGCATTCCTAGGGTCATGCATATACTTTTAAAAACATTTAATGCACATACACACATGTATTTATATAAATTGTTTTTCTCCCTTTACCCAGACAGGAGTATATAACTCACATTCTCTGTACCCTGCTTAGCGCAGTATATCTTAGAACTATTTCATATTAGCATATAAGAAGCTTTATGTGGTTTGATTGGCTGTTTTTTTGTTTGTTTTGTTTTGTTTTGTTTTAATGAAGCTCCTCTAGAAACCATTTCCTGAGAAAGTTTATAATAATGAAACACAGAAAACAGTTTAGTCATTCCATAATAGGGGATGGTTTAAATCGCTATTGTTCACTCAAGGTTGTTTTCATTGTAAAATGGGTTACAAACATGGTAATTTGTTGTCTATACCAAATTACAATTTGTTAATGATACATACAAATGAATTGGAGTAGATTTAGGGTTATCCTATAGTAACATCACTCTTGCCCACTTACACTGCAAGATGCAGGGCCAGTGTGTATTTGATTTGCCATGCTATCCTGAGGGCCTGGCACACAGTAGGCATTCAAGTGTTTGTGTGAGTGGAGGTGAGGCATGACTGTAAATGCTTCGGAGTTCCCATGAGATTGGACTGTGCACGTGACTGTTAGGAATCTGGGGAAAAAGGTTGAAAACTACTCGACTTAATAAACAAAAATACAATCATATGGTAGAATATGAGGTAGCCATTTAAAAATGTTGTTGTAGGAGCCCATGCTCATCTAAAACAAGAAATGAAGGAATAAATTCAGAGCATGGTAGTGAGTGGACAAATTCAGGAGGTCCTGCCCCAGAGTTCTTGCTCATAACCAGTATCCTCACTGCATCATAAGATTGTGGGAGGTTTTTATCTTCTTTTTGCTCTTCTAAGATTTTCTGTAATTAGAAACCTAATTTTCTATAATCAGAATTTTAAAAATTGTGATAACTTGGGAGTGCTAGCTTACGAGTGGACCCCACTGCACTTAAGATGAAAACCAGATTTCTGGATGTCAAGCCTATTTTCGTGGCTACACACCGGTGGGACTGACCACAGATGGGATTGGCAGCCTTCACCACATGGGCAGGGGCCCGAAAGGCCATGAAGCTCACAGGAGGTTCTCATAGCTCCAGCCTGCCTTCCTTTCCCGACTCAGCATTGTCACAGTCCTGACTCACCCACAGCTTGGTTTTCACAGGCGAGAACAAACTGCGTCATCCCACACAGCACTGCTGGACCTGGAACGCTATGAGGATTCTCACCTGGGCAGATACCAGCGGATCTACCCTGGGCCCGACACAGAGAAGTACGCTCCCTTCTTCAAGAACAATGGCTCCCTCTTCCAGGAGACGGCTGCTTCTAAGGCCAGAGAGGAGTGTGCCAGGTACTCTGCACTGCATTCTCCTTTCTCCGCTCAGATGGGGACACATCCTGAAGCTGACTTGTTCCCCAGTGGGGTGGACAGCAAGCCAGACACTTGAAGAAAGAGAAATGGAGTTATAAATTCTATCAGACTCTTAATGACTCAGTTTAGTAGGTGTCCCATCTTTCCCCACATTCCTCTCCCATCAGTCCCCAAAACTGATCCTAATTTCCTACTCTTTCCCCACCCCCAACACAATTTCTCCAGTGTCTGAAGCTGCTGTATCTTGTCAGGCAGCAACTGGAAGAGATCCGCCTTAAGCAGGCACAGGAGACCTCAGGCATTAAGAGGCGAAAGGAAAACAAGGAGCAGAACCAGGGAGAGTCAGCAGGGGAGAAAAGCCAATGCAGGCCCAGGCTCCCGCCCAGGCTCCCGGACTTGGCCACCCACTTGGCTTTCAGGAACCGGAAACCGGGGAAAGAGGTGTCAGGGGTTTTGTGGCTCTTGCCTTTCTGCAGGAACATGGGTTGGAATTACTAGAGAAGGGAATCCCTGCTGTCCTGTCCTCCTCTTGTCCAAGAGGGGCGAGTTCCTAATGAGTACACTAAATCTGACCTTTTGGTACAGGAGGTGGGAGAATGGAGAGCAAAGGGACCCTTTCACCAGGTCAGGGAAGGGATGGAGGTAGAATGGGCAGGCGTCCTGCAGCCAACCTTGTTCGTGGTTTGGGACTCATCCTTGGAGACCCTGCATATGCCTGTCATGTGCCTTGTAGCTGCTCCCGGTTCACCTGGACAGCATGCAGCCACAAGAAATCGTGGAGGAGGAGGAACTGGAGAGGATGAAGGCCCTGCTGCAGAGGGAAAATCTCATCCGGAGCCTGGGCGTTGTAGAGCAAATCACCCGCATGCTGCACCCCAGCCACCGCGGCCAGAGAGCACTTCAGGAATATCGGGTGAGGGTCCCTATGCCACGTCTCACAGAATAAGGGAACAAGGGCTGTACCGGCACATGGTGGTGGATACGGCACAGGAGGCTAATGTGATAGGATCTGGCAGTGGAGCCTGGGAAAGCAGTGCAAGCTGGGCCTTGGGAAAGGGTCTCTTGGTTCCTTTCACATCTGCACCCAAGCTCCCTTGTTTTTCGTAATGACATCCAGCCAAGTGCAGCTCCCAACCGCCTCACTTAGAAGAGACTTGTTCTCTGTATTCAGGTCTTGCGATAACCCCAGACTCATGACTGACAAATAACAAGACTGCCACCCTCAGTCACTTCTGTGTAATCTCTCCCTAGCACTGCCAGTGCCTTGGCTCTGACAGGAGATAAGTAAACAGTCTTGGGCCAAGAAAACAGCTGCCGCATTCACTGGGCTAGTAGCAAACCTGTTGGGTCCTGTTTTTGTTGAGCCCCAAAGGTGTAACTGGTTAAATAGTAGCTACAGCCTAGAAGAGATTTCTGTTACATATTTCTTCCGCCACTCCATCAGCCTCACAAGAAATGTAATAAGGGGCTGCTCTTCTCCTCTAGCCTAGATTTCACCAGGACGGGCTGGGCAGTCAAGAACTTCAGTCTGTGAGGCTGTTCCCACTGGCCCTTATGAGCGCAGGGCCGCCAAAGCGCAGAGTCCTCCTCATTTCCTACATCCAGTTCGGCCCCACGAATTGACCCCCAGGATCTTAGGGCTACTGCCAAGCATGAATGCTGCATTTCCGCATCATTCCCGGTGTCAGCTACAGCCCAGGAACTTCAACTGGATAAGATATCCAGCCACCTTCAGCCCCTGTTCGCTGTCAATGAAGAAATCTAGAAGGCTCTGTTTTCCCAGTACCAGAGTCAGGCTCACGAACCGTAAGTATGCAACACTAGCTTTGGTCACTCTGACTTGTGTAAATTCCCACTAGCAGATATTACAGTTGGGATGCTCCCAGAATATAATATGGCATTTCCAGCAATGTGGGAGTGGGGAAGGCAGGGGACCCCCATTTATTTACCTCCTTCTATATACTGGAACCTGGTGATAGAAATGGCAGAAATACAGTCCCAGCACTCAACAAATGTTAACAGGGAAAGGGGCAAGTAAACACACCAATTATTATGCAGCTGGTAAGACACTGGAGGGAAGCATAGGATGTCATTCCTCTCTGTTGGTAACTGGGCAACAGCTGGGAAAGAGGTGAGCGAATCTGTTCTGGGGGACCTATGTTTCCACTGCAGAAGGCCAAGCCATCAGAAGGCTAGAAGCCATAAACCAAGCCCTGGCAGGAACAGTGCCACCCTCATTAACCCCAAAGCAGGGCTGTTTTCTGCAACTGGAAAGAGTGTTAAGTGGCCCACGGACTGAATGCACCTTGTCCTCCATGGTAAACTCTCAACACAGAGCAGCCAAAACCTGGGGCCTCTGCCCTACCTCCACCACCCTGATGCCGAGTACCACTGCATTTCTGGACATCAGCCACCACAGGTAAATGCAGGAAGAAGCCCAGCGCTCAACCTCTCCTGGAGAACCAACCCCCTCAAGTTTCCTAAGAGGCAAAGGGCCTTCAATCTTTGCTAAATGAAAGAGCGCCACCAAGCTTGAGTTTGAAAAGCTCTGGCCAGGAACCCTGTTTGCACAAGGCACAAACAGAAAGACACCAATCGGGAGTTCCTCAATACCCTAAGATTATGTTGGGATCGTAAAAGACTAAAAAATGAAGAGGAGCCATTACCGGCCATGCACTCAACTTCACCCTTGAAACCTGAGCTTGGATTTATCGCTTGGATACGGTCTGAACCCTGGGTGCGGCCCGACTCTGGAGGTCATCGCCGCGACAAGGAGCCCCTTTCCTAGAGGACCTCCGAGGGGGACGGCCTTCCGCCGCCGTGGCGGAGACAGGCCGGTATGGGCTAGCGGAGGGGCGGCTCTTGGCAACTGAACCCGTCTTTTTATTAAAGTTTATGCCGTTTTGCAGGCGCGTCCTCCACCTCATTCGGGCTCTAGCGTTTCAGGGAGGCCCTCTCCATAATTAGAGCAGGGAAAGGGCGGCCGCAGCGCCATTGGAGCCCACCTAGCCCGCCTCCGGCCGGAAGCGGCAGTGGCGCACGAGCCGCCCGCTTCCTTCCCGCCCCTTGGCTTCCGGTGGTGCCGCGTTTCGGGCTGAGATTCGTCAACATGGCGGGTACTCTGAACCTCTTGCTGGGAGGCCGTGTCTGTGCTGCCGTCGCTCGCTGCGGGTTCGCGACCCGTGGGGTAGCAGGCCCGGGCTCTGTCGGCCGCGAGCCGGATCCCGATTTCGACTGGGAGCCAGAGGAGCGGGAGCTGCAGGAGGTGGAGAGGTACCGGCTCCTTCCCGAGCCCTCAGCCTGAAGCAGGTCCTCGGCGCCCCGGCCTGAGGGCCGCGCCCCCTTGGCGCCGGGCATCCTACAGCCGAATTCACAGGGGCCCTTGTTTCTTCCCGTTACCCGAGGCGCAGGGGCAGGTGTTCAGCTCCGTCGGGGCCACGGGTCCCTTCACCAGTGACGTGTTTTATTACCCGTTGAAATAGTTCGGCATGCTTGGGGGCTGTTCTATGCGTTAAGATTTCTGAGGCGCTGAACAAAGAAAAGGGGGCTGGGCACTCCGATATTTAGCCCGAGACACCTCAACCACCCATCTTGCTTGCACGCATGGCTTCTGCCATTGGTTCTCTCCCCCAGCACCCTGAAACGACAGAAAAAAGCCATTCGGTTCCAGAAAATTCGGAGGCAAATGGAGGCGCCAGGTGCCCCGCCCAGGACCCTGACGTGGGAAGCCATGGAGCAGATCCGGTAAGACTCCTGGTAGTTTGGATCTGCTGTGATGATAAGTGAAGAATACTGGGGCCAGAATATTTTTATATTTTCTTTTTTATCATTTAAGATTTCTTAAAAGGAGAGTAATAATAACGAACTTCTATAAGCCCGTCGTCTTGATTTAATAGTTTTTAACATTATGACCCAGTTGGTTCATTTTGCCGAAATTTTAAAATAGTAAATTGCAGACATCACAACATTTAACGCATAAACAGTGAAACATGACGTTCTTAACCTAAGGTCCAGGCATAGGCGCTTCCATGGTTATGTACATTTTTCTGAGGAGAGGATCTCTATCTTAGAAAATCTTAACGAGATCCTTTCTTAAATTTTAAGGTTTTTGTTTTGAATAGATTACATATAGTTCAAAATTAGAACAGTATAGTGTTTGCACATTGAGAATGATTAATCCCAGTCAGTCTCCTATGGGTGCTATTTTTAATAGTTTTTTGTGCCTTTTTCCAGGTTTCCTTATGCAAATACAAGCAATTTTTAAAATTTTCACCTCCTTAATCACAGTGCTATAAATACTGTCTATATTATTTTGACTTAATATTCTATAGACCTTCCCACTTCAGAAGAGAAAACTCTTCATTGTTTTTTATAGCGATCATAGAATATCATAGTTTAGTTAACCAGTCTTTTATGATGGGTGCTTGGATTGTTTCCACTCACTTGCTATCTATCACAAATAGTGCTCTAGTGAATAATTTTGTATACATATTATATCTGTCAGATGTTGTTGTTTTATACATTCCCAGCAGCAGAGTTGCTGGACCCAAGGGCAAATGGATTTGTATTTTGATAAGTATTACTAAATAGTCCTCTTATAGGTTACTTCCCATTCCCATCAGAATGACTCTGGAATTGAGACTCAGAATAAAGGGGATTCTGGAGAGCTCATCAAGAAACAGGCTGTAGCACCCCTCTAACAGCTTCCCCTCCTGTGCAGAGCAACAGCCTTTTCAAATCTTCCTGTCACCTCCCCTTTTGTGGTCAATAAATGTCTTTTTACTTCAAGGATAAAACAGGCCATTAGGTAAGAAGCCCTTAAAGCGTCTTGGTCTTCCATCTTGTTTTCCGTTCTCAATCCTATACCTTATTTACATCTCAGGGGAAATGGTAGCCCTTCACTCGTCTAGGACCAATCCTGTGTGCTCTCTCGGTCATACCCCTACCTAATTCCTCAGGGACCCACGCCTGTCAACTTAAGTTTCTCCCTCATCATTTTGTTCCCAACTGGCTCCCTGGCTGCCTACCATTTTTTGTTTGTTTTGTGTATGAAACCATTCTCTACAAATCAGTGACTTCCTTGGTACTAGGCATAACTGACACTCTGGTCTGAAGCCTCCTTAACACTGCAGCATTTGACCTTGTAGTTTGCTTTCTTGAAATTCTCTTTTCTCTTGACTCAGATACCACTCACTTCTATTTCTAGGGCTGCTTTTTCTGTTTTCTTCTGGGCTCCCCTTCTTCCTCCTATATCTTAAAGATTGATGTTAAAGAGTTGTGTTCTTGGTCATTTTATTTTATCCCGCATATTTCCCTGCCTAATGTCAGTCACTCACATGCCTTTAAGCACCTTTGCTGTTCCAAATCCATCATCTTCAGTCCGTGTTTTTCTTCTGAATTCTGAACTCTGCACCAGACATCTCTGCTTGGATGTCACACAGGTGTCTCAAACTCAACATGTTCATCACTACTTAATTCTGCTTCTATTTTTTGCCATAACCCTGAATGGTCCCACCCATCACCCAAGCTAAAATCCTGAATCTCAGCCTGCTTCCTCCCCTAATATTTAGTCCCTGACCAAGTTCTACCAGTTGGCCTTCCTAAAATATTTCTCCAGCCTTCCCTCCTGCTCTCTTTGCCAATGCCTCAGTTCATATAGCCTGCATTAGTGTGACAGCCTCTTCCCCGGTCTTTCCACCTCTAGTCTTGCCACTGAAAAACTACCATTGGATTGAGCTTCAAACTCAAACTTTGCTCGTGGCATTCCACTGCTTTAAATCCTTCCTTGGTTCACTGTTGCTTTGGGATAAACTCCAGACTCCTAAGCGTGACATCTTGGTCTTGCTCTCACTGTCAGACAAATGGAGCTATTCCCAACATAGCTGATGTGCTTCTTGACATTTCACAGGCTCGCTGTACTGTCAGTACTTGGGATCTCTTCTTCCTCCTCCTCTCTGCCCTTCTGGTCTCCTTTTCACCCTTTCAGACCAGCTCTACTGTGGACTTCCTGAAGTAATTCCTGGGCCATGCTGCCAATGTTGTGACAGCCCGTCCCTGGGTCTCCCTCCTGGGTGCTCTCATAGAATCCTGTGCTATGATAGCCATCATAGGGTTGTTATAGGTTAATACAGCTGTCTGTACCTCTGGATTGTATGTTCTTTGAAGGAAAGGACACACTTCATGTATTCCCTGGTATCCAACTGGGGCCAGTGTGTAGTGGGAGGAGTTCATTTGATGTGAAATTAAGTGACCTAAGTGTAGTTGGGTGTTGCTTTCGGCATACAGGGATGGAACACAGCCATTTGGTGGCAGGAGATAGACTAGGCTTGCACCTGTTCTCACATTTGTCACTAGGATTAGCTATTTTGATAGACTTCTCCACAACTTGAAAACCTACTCCGTTTTTCTATAGGTATTTACATAAGGAATTTGCAGAGTCCTGGTCAGTTCCCAGATTGGCTGAAGGATTTGATGTCAGCACCGATGTGATCAGAAGGGTTTTAAAAAGCAAGTTTGTACCCACATTGGAGCAGAAACTGAAGCAGGATCAAAAAGTCCTTAAGAAAGCTGGGCCTTCAGGCTCTGGGGATAACTGGAAGCTTCTTTCTACAGGCCGCTCCAGGTCGGGCTCTTTGCTGGTCCCAGGGGGTGAAACCTCATCCCAAGGCCAGGGTCACAGCACAACTTTGAAGATGATAGAATCGAATAGTCACAGCACAAACACACCAAGGAGACAGAAGGGAAGGAATAAAGGAATCCAGAGCCTGGAGAAGGAGAGCTTTGTGCCTGTCACTGCAGCCCTGGGTCATCAGAGAGAGCTGCAGAAGTACTCCACCAGCGATGGTGAGGCCACCAGAGGACCTGACAGTGATGGATTGCCAGGTGAGAAGCAGCTGGAAGAGTTGAAGGCAGGGGAACCAGGTGAGCAGAACTTCAGCAGCAAAGTAGTGCAGAGGGGGCGAGAGTTCTTTGACGACAATGGGAACTTCCTGTACAGAATTTGAACTGGAGCCTGGCTTGTGGAGATGCCACGTGAAACACAGCTGGGCAAGTATATTTGAACTGCCTGGATTTCTGTGCATGGGTTATCCGCTGGAAGAGGAGGAAGTGATGAACCTTGTATGCAGGAGGAAAGAGCTGCTTGGGTTGGACTCTGACAAGGGGTGGTGAACTCCACAAGGCAGATGTGTATGGATGGGGGCAGCGTGAATGACCGGCTGGGTGGAGTCCAGCGTCCTGGAGCATTCCTGGTCTGACTCATATGGATCTTCAGTGCTCACCCTTCCTGCATAGGCACTCTGTGCGTTGAAACCAGCCAGTGGTGCATGTGTTATTAGGAATTTTCTGTGGTACTTGCAATATGTTTGGGAGGAAATGCAAAGTTTGCCTTCTGACCTCATTTACTTCTTGACTAATGAACACTAACAGTTATGGAACTGCTTAGTCAATAGGTTGTTTTCATTATGTGCAAAATAAAGTGAAATGTAGCAGTCTGTTGATTGGTGCTCTGTGGTGGGAGGGGTTTACCTGTGAACCCTGTTTAATTTTCCCCAGTATTTGAAATCTATTACTTCCGTATTTGTCATCACCTACCTTGTTGCAGTTCCAGCTCCCAACATAAATTTCAGTATTGGTTGAGTGAATGAAGACATGGTTGGGGAACCTTATACCAGCCAGCCAGTCTACAATGGCAGAAAGCCCTGCCTTTTACCTTTGCCAGCCTACCCATCCAGACCTCAGCCAACAACAAGCCCTAGCTTCCTCCAGGTTGACCTGCTCTTGTTCCATCCTGTCAATGTGTCTCAGATTCTAACCCACTGGGGCACAGCTGCAGCATCTGGTGGAGGAAGCAACAGATGACAAGACTCTGGCTGAGCTGGAGAGGGCGTCTGTGGGTGGAATGGGCACCTCACAGCCACCTTGGGGCCAAGCTTAAGAGGATGGCAACCTGGACAACAGAAGGGACTTAAGTCCCTGTGCCCTGGAGAGTATATGTGTCACTCATCTGCTCAAGGCAGCCTCCACCTGTCTGCAGCTGAGATTTGATCAAAGGGGGGTGGAGGGAGAAAAGCTCAGTATAAAATAAAAGATGAGCTCTTGAAGCCCATTGTGAGCACAAAAGTTGTTTGCTTAACCTTACAGAATTTTTCAAACAAAAAAGGGAAAATATTGTAATGCAGTGAACTCTTAGTACCCATTACCCAGCTTGAACATTTAACAAACGGCCAGTTTTTGTTCATTGTCCTCATTTGTCCCACATTTCCCCCTTATTTTTTTTTATTCTTTTTTTTTCAGAATGCTGAGTTTATTTTTGTTTTTATTTGAGACACATCATATAGTATAAGCATAATTTGAATCACTGGGATGACCACCTTGTAACTCACTATTGACGAAAGATTTCAGGATTCACTTCCATGTTTGTGTTAATGTATTGGGTTGTCGTCCCCCTTATTTTAAAGCAACTTCCAGACATATTTCATCTGTAAGTACTTCAGTTTTGTATCTCAGATAAGGACTTCTGTGTTTTTTTAAAGATTTTATTGGGGAAGGGGACAAGTTGCTGTCCTTTTGTTCTTCAGTCGAGTTGTGGAGGACATCGCTTTACTGGCCCATGTTGGTATT
Source organism: Hipposideros armiger (assembly GCF_001890085.2). Classification (NCBI taxonomy): domain Eukaryota; kingdom Metazoa; phylum Chordata; class Mammalia; order Chiroptera; family Hipposideridae; genus Hipposideros; species Hipposideros armiger. The sequence goes on from NW_017731398.1 coordinate 757,848, forward strand.
ATCACTGCGCTCTTCCCGGATGAGGCAGATTGGTCACCAGCCTCTGGAGGCTGCTCACATCGGCTGCCAGCCGCTCATGCTGGCTGCCAGCGACACACGGTAGCTTATGGCAGCCCACTGCAGCAGGGGCTGCTGCCTACGCTGAGGTTGCCGGCAACTCCCGGCAGCCCAGCTCCAGGTCAAGCTGTTGTTCAGCATGTTAGCTGTAGAGGGCAGTGTCACTGGCCCTGAAGTGGGATCCAAACCAAGGCTCTGCTGCCGAGAGCTGGTGTCCCAAGCCAGCTCTTAACCAACGCGACACTCAGCCGGCCCCAAGGACTCCTTTTTAATGTATAAACCATTACTATACCTTAAAAGTTTTAGTAATTCCTTAATATCAGGTAATATCCTGGTAGTGTTCTCTGATTGTTTCATAAATGGCTTTTATGGTTGGTTTCTTTGAATTAGGACCCAAACAAGGTCCACACCCTGCAACATTGTACTGTAGTGATATGTTCCAGAAGTCAACCATTGTAAAGTGGTTTCTTCTTGTACTTTATTCCCCTCACCATTTGACAGGTTACTTGTCCCATATAATTTCCTTCATTTTGGATATGGTTGGTTTCATATTTATGATGTTTTCTAAGATGTTCCCACTACACTATTTCCTGTTAACTGGTAAGTTACATCTTGAGGCTTGCTCAGGTAAATTTTTGGCAAGATGCTCTACTTAAGCACCTCACCAGGAGATGATGTGATGTTACCAGTGATCAGTGAGTTCGAGTATTGCCAGCCGCATCTATCCCTTTCAATGGCTCGTAAGTTTTGTTTTGTTTTTTTCCCTAAACAGGTAGATACAGATCATTACCATATCCCTGAAAATTCCCTGATTTCTCTTCCCAGGCAATTCTCATCTCCAAAGTCAATCACTTTTCTGAAATTTTTTTCAACATAGTTTTTCCTGTTCTAGAACCTTATATAAATGACATCATACAAATGCCATTGTCGTGTCTGGCTTCTTTATTCAGTCATTTTTATTGTATAAATATGCCACAGTTTACCCATTTTCCCACGAAGGGCGTTAATGAGTCAAAATTCCAGTATCCAACGGTCACAGCCGTCGGGACTCAGCCCCCATTGGATCCCAACTTGCACGTCTTTCCCCCCACCCCAAATCCCATACTTAGGAGTCTCCCGCAGATCAGAAACCAGAGCTGTAGCGCGCCGCTTAGTTTGAGGAGTAGGTTTGATTGACAGCCAAGATCCCCAATGATCAACGCCTTCCAGACTCCTAGTTGGTTTAGCCCATTGTACGAAGTTCTGAAAATCAAGCAAGTGCCCAACCCTCGCTTGAGTGAGCTAGAAGAATTGGATGTGCCCTTAGAAATTAGTTTTATCACAGGATGAGACTGGAACGTCTCATCTTATCCTGTGATAAAACTTAACATCCCAGATGAGACTGGAACGCTGACGCGTTTGACGCTCCCTTTCAAATGTCCCTTCCAGCACGCCGTCCTCTTCCCGTTAGGCCAAGCGCCCGTCGAGCGAAAGGTACTTCCGGGAGGTCCAGGAAGTCGGCTCTCCCGTCAGTAGGCGGGGTTCGCCGTGCAGCGCGAAGTCTGCGGGTGTGGACCAAAATCCTGCTGACCCACGGACTGGAGCGGGAAGGGCCGGGTCGGCATACGCTGGCGGCAGGCCTGAGACGGGGGTTCCCCGAGGCTGCCAGTGTCTGGCCGGGAGGTGGCTATTCATTCCTCCAACGCAGCGAGGGCCCCTTTGGGGGCTCCTTCGAGGTCTGTGCCCAGGCCTGGAGGAGAGCCACCAGGCTTCTCATAGCGGAGGGCGGCCGCCTTCTTCCACGCCGCCGTGCAGGTGACCGCTGCCATGGCTTTCCCCCATCGGCCAGACGCCCCAGAGCTGCCTGACTTCTCCATGCTCAAGAGGCTGGCCCGAGACCAGCTCATCTATCTTCTGGAGCAGGTCAGTGCCCGCCACGCCTGGGATTTTTACCGCATCAACAGTTCAGCACTCACTGGGCGCATGCTGCTTCCTTGCTGAGACCCCTTGACCTTGTTCTTGGCCCCTGGTATTGTCCTTGGCGTTCCTGTGACGGGTCCAAAATAAAGCACTCAATGAGCAAAACCAGAGGCCAGTAAGAGCTGCCTGGGACCTGGACAGAGAGTTAATGACAATCACTTTTTTCCCCCATGCAGGAAGGCACCACTAGGGCCAGGCATCACTGGGGATGGAAAGTTGGTTAAGACGCCTTGGTCGTTAGGGATTCTTATTCCAGTAGGAGCTGTATGAAACTCAAATTATCACACGCAGGGTATCATGTGGTAAATGAATGGTAGGGTGCCTGAAGCGTTCAGAATCAGCAATAATTTCTAGCTGGAGTGATGGAGGAGTTTCAAGGAGCTGGGGTATGAAGAAGAAGCATATTTTTCTTGGAGATGGGAGACCGCGTTCAGGGCATACGGACTGCTTGGAGCAAAGTTGAGAAACCAGGCAAGGACGAGGCAGGCACAGGGAAGAGACTGATCAGAAGTTACACAATAGGCAGCTACTGATGAATTTTCCCTGACTTGTGGCATGAAGCAATACTCGAAGATGATTCTAATAGCCATGTGGGAGGTGGGTAAATGGGGCAACAAGAAGGCCGGTCAGGGGACCATAGATTGAAGTAATAAATGCCCACACAAAATGCCCACACGTTTCCAGTGACATTGGAAATGAAGGCAAGTGAGGGATTTTTAAGTCACGGCAAAAGAAGACTCAAGGACTTATTGATTGGGTTTCAAGATTGAGGGAGAAGCAAAGCTGAGTGAGATTTTTGACTTGGCGTTAATAAGAAAATAATGCTGCTGCTATAAGTGTAATTGATTACAGGTATAGTTGTTTGTTTAATGTCCATGTTCCCTACTAGATCACTTGCACTCGAGGACAGGGAACGTGTCTGTTTTAACACTGTATACCCAGTGCGTACCTAGCTTAGAGTCAGGCACGTAGCCTGTGTTTAATAAATATTTGTTGCATAACATTGAATGGAAATTAAAAAAAGAATTAGAAAGAGGAAAAGGTTTGGTGGGGAAAGTTGATTAGCTTAGGTTTCCATGGGGTGATGTTAAGATGCTGGTAGGAAATACTGCCCCTAACATCCAGCAGATAGAAATGTAGAGCTGCCCTTGGCATGAAGATGGGGGACTTGGGAGAGCCTCAGGGGATCTGGGACCATGTTTTATTTCTCTTTTATATGCCCTTAGTGCTAGCACAGTGATTTGCACATGAAAGACACTCAACAAGTGTCTGAGGGATTCAAGAGATGCTAGTTCAAGACACTCGCTTGCTCAGGTAAGATCCAAGTGAAAGAGAGTAAATGAGACCAAAGAGGGAAACTTGTACATGGAGCACAGCAGGGAACGAACTGACCACAAGGATGATTCAACATGGCCAAAGTGGATTTCTGTGCAGTAATGGCCTCTTCAAACTAACGCGATTCTTGTGAATAGGCACTGCTCTTTGGGATTGGAACCTCACACTTGCCTCTGACGCTTCTTCCCTCCCATACTTACCTAGTTGCTGAGTCCTGTGGATACTTCCTTATACATGACTTTATAAATAGCGATTATAAAGTCACACGCGTGCATTATAGAAAACGTAGACGTTTTTTGTAAAGGAAAGGATAAAGAGAAAAAGCACTTATAACCCTGTCATCAGATACAAGCACTGTTAACACTGTTAATTTCTTTTAAGTATTTAAAAAATCCCATTACACATTCCATGTATTTTTTACTTTTATTTTTTTTAGCTGAGCCATCCTGCCCCCTGTTGGCAGCTCAGCGGCAGTTTAGCTGCAGCTCAGCTCAGGCCGGGAATCGAACCGCTGTTGCTCAGAGCTTGAACTCTTGAGCGAGCTCTTAACCAACTGAGCCACTCGGCCGGCCCCTCCATGTATCTTTTAAATAACCTGTTTTTGTTCACACCACCACCAGCCTGCGCTAGGTCATCACTCACCACCACGTGCTTGGGCTGCTTGAGCTGTGGCATTAACCACAGAGGTGGACTCGGTGCCTCCAGTTTCTCTGTCTCCAATCCATTTTACCCAGAGATCCCAGATCCCATCTAATTGGAATCCCCAGCCAATAGGACGCTGCAGTGCACAAAACCTTTCTGTTTTGCCTTGTTCTGTGGAGGATCAACTCCAAACTCTCTAACCTGGCATTTGGGGCCTGCCCCTCATGTTCCACTTCTAGTCTTATTTTCCACCATTCTCCTACATCAAGATTTCTCAACCTTGGTGCTATTGACATTTTGGTCTGATTAGTTCTTTGTTGTGGGGCGTCCTGTGCATTGTAATGTCTTAAGCAGCATCCCTAACCTCTACCCACTAGATGCCAGTAACACTCCCTGCCCCAGGTTGGACAACGAAATGTGTCTCCAGACATTGCCAGATGTCGTCGGGGGCCAAACCATCCCTGGCTGAGAACCACTGCCCTATATGTATCTTTTGCTGCAGCCAAACTGGTGCTTATTCTGCTCTTCCCACTCAGCCCGTTCTCCTTCCCTGGCCTTGGCTGGATTGCCCTTTTACTATATCACCGACAGCACCCTCTCCACTTGTCAGGCCTAGTTGAGAGGAAACTTGCAATGAACTCCCTCTCCCTGCCACCCAGAATGACCTCTCCTTCCCCTGGCCAGGTGAGAGAGTAGCATTAGAAATGATGATGCAGGAGTCAGATGACAGAAATCTGGGGTCGGGGAGTGGCTGGGTGATAGGTGAGGACTGTCCTGGGCTAACTTTTCTGTATTAAGCATAGGTTATTTTTGCAATTAGAAGAAAAATGCTACTTAAAAAGAGACTTGACAGTTGATGAGGGGCTGCAGGATGCAAGGTGGAGTTTGGTTTTGTTTGGCTTTGTCCCTCAGGAGACCGGGGTTATTGGGAGGCATAATGGAGGAGGCGGTGGAGAAGAGGGGCAGGGAGGCGGGACAAGGTCACAGGCGAGTAGGAGGGCTGAGTGACAAGGACTTGACCTTAGAAAGAAGGTGAAATTATCCACTGGTACAGAAACTAAGACAAAATAGGTGACTACATAGAGAAATGTCAGCTGTGGATATAATACTGACCATCAATAAGGTGCTGGGGTAGATGATGAATGACGCCCTTCCAACTCAGAGACTGTGCTTCTGTTAAAGAGATGGCTGCCTGAGCTCTCAGCCGAGGGAGCTTGTGTGACCTACGAGTGACCCAAGTTACTGTGTCTCCTTCAGCTCCCGGGAAAAAAGGACTTGTTCATTGAGGCAGATCTCATGAGCCCTTTGGATCGAATCGCCAATGTCTCCATCCTAAAGGTACCTGCTCCTTTTCCCAGGTGGGCTCAGGCTCCCCTTTCCTCATGAAGCAGTTTTTCTTTTGCCAAACAGTACAAGTTACTAAGGAGTGGCTCCCCTTGTAGGGTAAATAGTGGGTAGCCAAACTGGGTGGGTGCACAAAGGGGGACTGATAAACTGTTGTCTGTGTTGGTATTGAATTGCTTTACTTTTGGTGTTTCTGTTGACAGTTTGAGGAAGGCTCAGTGGGATGGTTGTCAGGGAGGCAGTTTGATTCCCAGAATTAGCACAATAGGAACCCTTCCAGACGTCCCCTGTCTTTGCATCATGCTTTGCATCATGCAAGCGCTCTGTGTCCCTTGTCTTGTTGGGTTCTCTCGGCAGCAACATGAAGTAGACAAGCTGTACAAGGTGGAGAACAAGCCAGCTGTCAGCTCCAGTGAACAGTGAGTGTCTTGGAGAGCCCGGCTCGGCTCCAAGCTGGACGCTACCCCTGCACATTTGCCCTTGATCTGTCCTTGGCTGAGATCTGACACCCAGATGTTTGTGATACGGCTCCCCTCCCCACCCATGACTTCCTAATCTGTCACCCTGTCTGCACTTTCTCCCTCCCTGATCCTCTTCTCTCTCTAATCCAGTCTGCCACCTCTAACCAGATTGATGAAGCTTTCAAAAATATTGTCCTTGTGCTCTTCTCGAGAACCTTCAAGGCTTCCCTTACTGACAGAGTCAAGTGCAAATTGCTCATCATAGAGGCAAGGCTGTCTCCAGGGAGGCCCCACACTGCCTTTCCAGCCTGGTCGCTCATGTGTTCCCTCAAACCTCTGCCTGACACACGCTGTCATGTACTTCCCAACTATGTGTGCATGCCTTCACCCTACTGGCTGGTCCATTCACTCATCCTGAAATCCTCTCCTGTCCTTACTTCTCCCGTAAGAAACACCCAGCCTTCAGAGTCCAGCCCCACCTCCCCACGAAGCTCTTTGGTGCTTTTCCAGTCCAGGGTGATTTTTCTCCTCCTCTGGACTTCCAAGTTGTTTAGTATTTATCCTGCTCACTTGGCACACAGTCACATAACTGCCTGTTGTCTAGTTTTTTGTTTTTATTTTTCACATTCCTCAATCTTAAGTAATGTATACCCTCCCTTGGGGGAAAAAATTCTCCTGGATACATGGAGAAGACATCCATGAGCCCACGTTCAAAAAACATATCCTTTTTTGCATTGTTTTAACACCTGATTGATAATGTACTCCATACATATGTCCATCTTATTTTGGCTAACAGTTTGTAAATGATTTGAGAGCAGCAACTAGGGCCAGTCAGTGTTCCCAGCCCAGCACACAGTGTCTTTGTTGTCCTGGGGGGTGGCTTCTGTGGTCAGTATGTGGAAGGCCAAGGGAGCTGGCCTGCAGTGGCTGGGACGAGGACTGTAGGCCTGTCGAGAAGAGCCGATGGGGAAAGGGTTGGCATTATTTCAGTTTCTTCTAAGCTGCTATCATCAACTTCATGATTTTTCTTCACTGAGAGTTTTTAAATTTTTTTTTTTTGCCTTCTCTCCCATAGATTGTGCTTCTTGGTCAGACCCCGCATCAAGAATATGCGCTACATTGCCAGTGAGTATGCCATGGTGCAAGTGTCACTGAGACCTGGGAAAGGGTGGGCACGGCCTAAGGGCCTTGGCCGCAGGGCCCTTTACATGAGAAGAAAGTTGTCCGAGTTGCCACACCACTTATAGGGTATCTGCTTCCTTGCTTCTTGTCTAACAAATGGCCTCTGGGCTGCTTTCCTTCTGTCTGTAGATCTTGTCAATGCTGACAAACTGGCCGGCCGAACTCGCAAATACAAAGTGATCTTCAGCCCTCAGAAGGTGAGTTTGGATCCTGGCGGCAGGGGGATAAGGCAGAACTGGACTGAGGGCTGCGAAGGGAGAGGGACCAACAGCGGTACCTCTCTCAGAGCCATAGGTGTGACTGAACAAATCCCTGTCACTGTCTCACTAACATAGACCTGATTGGGTAGCAGAGGCTGTGTCACCAAACTGCCCCAAATATAGATTGTGGAACAGTGGGAGGCGGCCTGTACATAGATTTCTGTAAACGAAAAGATTGACACTTTTGAAGTAGAGCCTGCTGCGTATGCCTTCTAACACAGGTTCCCACATAGTAATGGTGCATGACGTCGGGGGCATTCAATGACTTCCTTCTAGAGCCGTTTGATGATAAATACAGTAAATCACTGCCCCACGCTCGGCCTTTTTTTACACAGGAAAAGAACCTCAGAGACCATGTTACTCCACCCCAGTTTGAGCAGCCGAGGGCCCTGAAGCCCACGGCCACACAGTGAGTTAGCAGAGCCAGGCCAGGTCCCTTCCATCTTCACCTCCATGATTGCAGTGAGTGTTTGGTGATCTGTCAGTGTAGCTGCGTTTCTTGAGTCCACGAGGCTCCCCTCTGATCCCCGAATCTGTGCACTGTAGGTGTGTCGTGGAGCTCACTGATTGGAAGCAAAGATGTACCAGGTTTTCAGGTTCTCACACTGCCCGAGGGGGCCTGTAAAGCAGTACCAAGCAGCGTATGCCACACCTAGAGCAGATAGAAATCAAAGCTGAGAGGCTAGAAATTTGTTCCTTTTCAACTTTCCCAAGAAAATTCTAGAGAAAACAGAAGACTAAAGATACTGAAGCCAAAGTGTGATCTTTGCTTTTGTACTGATTGGCTGTGTGATCTTGGATAAGTTACTTAACTGCTCTGTGTCTCAGTTCTCTCATCTATAAAATGGAGTTGATAATGGTACTTAGCTCTTTTAAATTGAAATGAAGTCACTTTCAGTTTCTGTTAAGAAATGGAGTGGAATCATAGGCTTATATTGTTATCTCATCATGAAAAAGGAGTAAGAGAAGCCAGTGATCCTCCTTTGGAGATCATTTGGAGATTGATAACACAATCTTCCAGCCGTTCATCCTGTTTAGGAATACAGATATATCAAGTGTAACATCACCAGGGCAAGAAGTGACTGAATAAGGTAACCAGTCAGAATTACAGGTTACTTTTGGATGTTATTAAAGGAGCTATGATAGTAATTTCTAGTTTTTGGAGTCTCACAAAACTTTTTTTTTTTTCAAATTATACTTCCGAGGACAGATGTGTTTAAACCATGACTACAACAGATGGAAACAGTTTCAAATAACCCTACAAACCTCCCTATGACACAGAAAAATAAAATTGATATTTTTATGGATTTTCTCCATCATCTAACATCCTATCTAATTAAATTCTTTGACCTAATTTTATATCACAGGGAATCTCTTGCTGAGACTCCCTTTGTTAATTACGAAGATGGGCAGTTTTCAAACTGGGCTCTGGAGTTCCATTAGTTAGCATTGAGAGTGGGCCTGTGGCTCTGGGTTTTACTGACAGAAATGAGTGATGGATGCATAGGACTCTTCTGTGTAATAGTAAAATAAGGAGCACACAGCTTTAATCTTCCATACCGCAGAGTCATAGGGATTAAGAGATTTAATCCTAATAAAACACTGACAACAATGCTTAGGCATGTAAAATGCTTGCTAGACATCCATTGTTGTTGCTGTCACCACCATTATCAGATGGGAGTGCCTTCCGCTTTCTTCCTCATTACTTCCAAATTTTTCATCCTTTTCCTGCTTGGCTCAGAGCAGGAGGAGACAGTGGTCTTTGCGCATCTCAGCGCAGCTGGCCTGCTGTGTTCCTGGTCCCCCGTCCCTGCATTCCTTCCCTACTCTCACTTCATCAGGTATTTCCTTTCTCTTCTGTGTGCGACCATGTCTGTCCCTTCTAGACAACTCTTCCCCCCACCGTCTCCTCTCCCTGTCAGGGGCTCTCCCTTCTTTTGTGGCGACTTCTGTGGAGAATTATCTGCTGTCACCGCCTGTGTTCCCTCCCCTCCACCTTCATCTTTGGTCCCCTAAGATTGTGTCATCAAATGCAGTGATGTCCGGTTCAGGCACATCCTACATGACGTCCCTGGCCCTTGACACTTGCTCATTCTTCCTTGAAACTCACCTCCCCTGCCTGCAGAGGTGCCATTTTCTCCTGTTCTCGCCTCTGTTCTTTCTCAGCCTCCTCTGCCAGGTCTCACACTGTGCACATTCCCTAGAGCCCTGTCCTGAGCTCTGTTCTCCTGTGTTCTTGTCTCCTGAACAAACCGCCCACTTTCCATGCAACATATGTGCCACTGACCGCCAAGGCTGTATCTCCAGCGCCCTCAGTGTCCCCAGAGGTGCCGTGGACATGTCCCAACCAGAGCGCCTCTCCGCACCACTGCTCTTTACCCCCCACCTCTGTAGTGCCGTCATGCCCTTCCTCCCATCTCTGCCTGCAGGACTCACCCTTCCGTGACAGCTGAAGTACCTTCTCCTGTGTAAAGCTTGTCCAGTTTCAGGGAGAAAAAAAGCAGTGGACTAAGTAAATGAAACGGCTGGAAGGGAGACGAAGTGTTGGGCCAATGATTGCAGTGTGTTTTCTAGAGTCTGGGTTCTCTTACTGGGTCCTCATCAGCGACCGTGGAGGAACTCCAGAGGGATGGAAAGAGCAGAGGAGAGGTGCTTACTAACCAGCTGCTTTTCCTCTTTCAGTTTTATGCCTGTGAGATGGTGCTTGAGGAAGAGGGGATCTATGGAGGTGAGAGGAGATGAATGTGAGTGGAATGGGGGAGAACATAAGGAAAAAGGAAATAATTGTTGTTCCCCCTGCCCTCTCCTTTCCCTTGTCTCATTCCTATGTCCTGAGCGTGGGAACGAGTGGGATACTGTGAGGGGATGCGCGGGCTTCTAGTTGGAAATCACCAAGTGCTGCACGCCTTGCCTTCCAAGACCCCCACAAGGGGAGATGGTGCCCCCCCACTGTGTGTTTCCCACGCCACTCTCCATGCAGCACCAGCCTGACCACAGCACTCCCTGCAGAGAATTTCGCAGTGGCTCAGGATAAGGCCCAGATTCCTCTCCATGGCCTCCCACACTTTCCTCCATGGGGCCCCTCCCTGGGCCCTTCGCCTCGTCACATGCCGCCCCTTTCTCCTGACTCGCTCTCCTCCAGTGGTGGGGGCTTCGCATGTGCTGTTTCTGTTGCCTAGAACATGCCCCACCCTACACCTTCTTGCCTGCCCAGATCTTACTCAGATTCTATGCCTAAGTGTCACTCCTTTAGGGAAGACTTGCCCCACCCCTGGTTGAGGCCAGACCCCTGAATGTTTGTGCTCACGGGCTGCTGTTTCACTTCTTGAGCACAACTATAATAACATCCGGTTGGGGCAGAGTTCTCCCCTAGGTTGTAAGAATTTTTCCAATGAGGTTGGGCACGTGTCACTTCTGGTCACCACTGTTCCCCCCAGTGCTTAGCCAGTGCCTGCACGCATGCGGCTTTCCGCCAGTATTTGTGGAATTGTGAATGTTTCCTCAGCACATTTGGTCAGCACGCTAATGAGAACACACCCCTATCCTGTCATGTGATAGGGGTGTTTACCTGTCTCCTTTCATTGCCAGACTGTGAGCCCCTCAGGGCACAGGGTCTCTCTTGCTCATCTGTGAGTGTCCGTGCCCAGTGCAGTACCTGGCGTGGTGCAGGCAGGCGCTCAGGTGTTTTTGCATGACTGGCGGGCCTTCCCTCTTAATGTGGAGCCACGTGCTTTGCAGGGAGGCTGATGCTCTTTGTACCCACAGATGTGAGCTGTGACGAGTGGGCCTTCTCTTTGCTACCTCTGGACGTGGATCTGCTGAGCATGGAACTGCCAGAATTTTTCCGGGACTACTTCCTGGTAAACACGGGGCCCTTGGGTCTTGGCACCGACAGGTGGGGACAAACATGGGGTCCAGTGGGCTCGCTATATTGATGTACCTTCCTCCAAGCCCTATCACTGATGATGAGCGGTAGTGATGGGGAGATTGAATGCTGCTGATAGGTGTCCATGGGACTTCCTTTGGGGCCAGTGAAAATGACCTTTTTCAAGCGTTCCCCACACCCTGCCTTCCTGCTCCAGGGCTAGCCGCTTTTCAGATGGGCCTGTCACGTTGAACTTTACCTCTGTGGCCCTTGTAGGAAGGAGATCAGCGTTGGATCAACACTGTGGCTCAGGCCTTGCACCTTCTCAGCACTCTCTATGGACCCTTTCCTAACTGCTACGGCATTGGCAGGTGTGCCAAGGTGAGCACTGGCCGTCCTGTTGTCCCGATGGCCCCATTCCACCGGTTCACTGCCCACTGAGGATTGTCTCGGGCCATCTGTGACATGAGGTACCTACCTTGCCTTTATTGTGGCTCAGAAGAGAGCGTGTGTGGCTGGCAGAAAGGCAGCCAGGCCTCCTGCGCAGCGTTCCTAAATCTCTTTATCTTTGCTGTGGGGCGGGGCAGGGAGGGAGAGGAACAGAGGGAAGCAGGAGAGGTAATACTGTTAATAGTTGGTCCCCTCTTGGGGTCAGGGCGAAGTGTCACGTGGAAGGGGGTTGGCTTCTTCTGCAGGTAGGGGACTGGAGGACACAAGATCCAGAATGTCTTGTGTTTCTTACAGCTGCATATGAATCTGTAACGATCTCAAAATAAAAAACGTTTAATTAAAACAAAATTAAAAGTTTGGGGGCGAAAAAAAAAAAAGAATGCCTTGGTCCCTGGCAGATGTCACATGAATTGTGGAGGAAACTGGAGGAGGAGGAGGATGGCGAAGCCAAGGGCCGAAGGCCAGAAATTGGACACATCTTTCTCCTGGACAGAGGTAAACTGTGCCCGGCACTCCTGGTCTCTGGACCCTGGGAGACATGGGAATATGGAAAATGTGGCCCAGTCAGGCCCTCATGTCAGGCTGCGAATGCCAGCCTTAATTGGGAGCCTGGGCACTAGGGCCCTGGGCCAGGCACTTGAGCTGATACTGAGCAAACGGGGTAAAAATCTGCATGGGGGGACCCTCATGGTCGGGGATCTTGGTTTCAGACATGGACTTTGTGACGGCACTTTGCTCCCAGGTGGTTTACGAGGGCCTGGTGGACGACACCTTCCGCATCAAGTGTGGTAAGTGGCATCCTGGCAAGGAGGTGGTCCTCAGCTCCTGGGGCCTCCTGCCTGGGGACGGGGCTTCGGGGAGAGACCCAGGCTCTGAGGGGACTGCTGGCTCCCAAATGGTTTGGAGAACTTTTACCAGCAGTTCCGGGAGGGTTAGGAGAAGGAAGGCCTCGTTGGAGATACTCATAGCTGTCCCCTCTGCTCTCAAAGGGAGCGTCGACTTTGGCCCAGAAGTCACGTCCTCTGACAAGAGCCTGAAGGTGCTGCTCAATGCTGAGGACAAGGTGAGGCTGTGGGCGCCAGCTCTGGGAGGGGAGGCTGAGTTAATGGCAGAGAGGGATCCCCGCCAGTTAACAGCATACCCCACATAGCAGGCATTTGACATCTGTTGGATGCCAGCTCAGCTTTCTTCATGCTTTTGCTACAGTAGCCGTCCACCCTCTCTGTGCTATCGTGACGCTAATGAGGTAGGAAGGCACAAGGTAGGCTCTGTCAGTAAGCTCTTCCTGTCTTGCTCCCCTCACAGGTGTTTAATGAGATTCGTAATGAGCACTTCTCCAATGTCTTTGGCTTTTTGAGCCAGAAAGCCCGGAACTTGCAGACCCAGTATGACGTGAGGCTCCAAGCCGGGGTGCCCTGTTCTGTCTCCTCGGTGGCTTTCAGAGGCTGCCGCTCCTTGGTGACCCTTCTGATACATGACACACTCCTTGTCTTTTCTCTTGGATCCGTGGGAACCGAGGGAGGGCAGTGGTTTCTCAGGCCTGAGGGCCGGCAGAGGTGACCTGAGTGGGACTTCCCCACAGCGCCGGCGAGGCATGGACATCAAGCAGATGAAGAACTTCGTTTCCCAGGAGCTCAAGGGCCTGAAGCAGGAGCACCGCCTGCTGAGCCTGCGTAGGTTTCAGCTCGAGGGGAGGACAGCAGGAGCTCTACTCCGGACAGCAGACCCCTGTTTACCTAGCAAATACGCTCTCGTTTGATCTAAAGTGGGAGGAAGTGCTTTTTTTTAAAAGATTTTTATTGGGGAATTGGGGGATGGGAACAGCGCTGGGGAATTGGGGGAAGGGGAACAGACAGGTTGCTGTCCTTTCGCTCCTCAATCCACTTGTGGAGGACGTTGCTTCACTGGCCCAAGTTGGCACCATCATTGCGCTCTTCCTGGGCGAGGCAGATCAGTCGCCAGCTTCGGGATGGCTGCTCACAGCGGCTGCTGGCCGCTCACGCTGGCTGCTGGCTATACACAGTAGCCCATGGCAACCCACTGCAGCAGGGGCTGCAGCCTACGCTGTCGCCGGCAACTCACAGCAGCCCAGCTCCAGGTTGAGCTGTTGTTCAGCATCTTAGCTGTAGAGGGCAGTGTCACCAGCCTTCATATGTGGGATCCAAACCGGGGCCCTCTGGCGTCCCAAGCCAGCTCTTAACCAACGCGCCACCTGGTCGGCCCTAGGGAGGAAGTGCTTCTGCATTTGGCCTTGAGGTTTTTATTCTTCTGGGCAATAAAGAAATATCCTCTAGGGCAGTGGGTCTCAACCTTCCTAAGGCCACGACCCTTTAATTCAGTTCCTCATGTTGTGGTGACCCCAACCATAAAATTATTTTCATTGCTACTCTAACTGTAATTTTGCTACTGTTATGAATCGTAATGTAAATACCTGATATGCAGGATGTATTTTCATTGTTACAAATTGAACATAATTAAAGCATAGTGATTAATCACAGAAACGATATGTAATTATATATTGTGAAATATTTATTTCTAATTATAAATAAATGAAATTTTGTCTTGAAGCATGGAGACGGATAGAGGAGCAGTGTCTCGGTTCCTAAGACCATCGAAAATATGTGTTTTCCAATGGTCTTAGGCAACCCCTATGAAAGGGTCGTTTGACCCCCAAAGGGGTCGCGACCCACAGGGTGAGAACTGCTGCTCTAGGGCCAGCCGAGTGGCTTAGTTGGTTAAGAGCTCGCTCAAGAGTGTGAGCTCTGAGCAACAGCAGTTCGATTCCCGGCTCGAGCTGAGCAGCTGCTGAGCTGCCAACAGGTGGCAGGATGGCTCAGCTAAAAAAAAAAAAAAAAGGAAAATATCCTCTAGAACCAAGAATATGTCAGCTGGCTTTTCGTCCTCTCTGCAGATATTGGGGCCTGTGAATCCATCATGAAGAAGAAAACCAAGCAGGACTTCCAGGAGCTCATCAAGACTGAGCATGGTGACCGCAGTGGCCGTACCCGGCTGCTTCTGCCTCCCTTCTCCCAGCCCCATCCCACCTTGTAAAGATGCTTGCTGGCTGTGTGGAATACTGCTTCCTGTTAGAAGTCCTGGGGGGTCCCTTAACCCACCCAAGGATGGGGGAAGAGATGGGGAGACACATGCCCATTAGTGTAGATGGCAGTGGCTGAGCTGCGCCCCCAGTGACTGGCCCTCTCTGATTACTCACAGCACTGCTGGAGGGCTTCAACATCCGGGAAAGCACCAGCTACATTGAAGAGCACATAGACCGGCAGGTGAGCAGGTGGGTGGAGCAGGTGTTGGGAATGGCCTTGAGAGGTGGGCTCAGCCTCCAGTGGAAGGAAGAGGGAAGCTTGTGTATTATGAAACTTATGAATTCTCGACCCTTTCTTCCTGTGCAGGTGTCACCTATAGAAAGCCTTCGCCTCATGTGCCTTTTGTCCATCACCGAGAATGGTGAGCCCCAGGGACCAAAGATGCTGGATGGAAAATTATACCTTAGGGATAGAAGAAAGGATTTTGAATGACACAGATGAATATCCCAGCAGGCAGAATGTTTGCCTGAAATTTTGTGGATTCTTTTCCCCTATAAAGTTAAAGCAGTTTTTGTTTTGAGGGAAACATCCCCAGGATAATTGAGTGTCCCCGCCCTAAGCAGGACCACACCTGGGCCCCCCAGAATAAGGCCTGTCACATCTTAGGAGTACAGAGGCATAGGACAGAGTGGCACATCTCCCTTTGTTCCTTCTGGCCTCCCACCTCCAACAAGGCTTCATAGTCCAGTCTGGCAAAAAGGGACAGCCAGCCAATTGCATCAACATTTCCAAAAGCCCTGATTCTGCAACCTTTAATGGCAACTGGTTTTGCTATTGAAGCCTTCCACTAGGTAAACATTCTTGAAGGTTGCTCGGTTGCTCTCTACCTAGAGAAGGGCTTTGCTTATTCTAAATCTCCTTTATTGTGATGGAAAGCCCCTTTCTTTTTACCTTGATGGAGGGAAGTATCTGAGGCTGTCCTCTGGACCCTGGTAAACACTCTCCTATTCCTCAGTAGCTGTAAGGCAATTCCCAGTAGAACTGGCCGACAGCTGGGACGAAGTGCCCAGGAAGTCCCTTCTTTTCCTCCTGCCGTGTCCCGCCACCATCCCCACTGCGCTTAGCATTCGTTCCAGTGTCCCTCAGCGCCCAGTGGTTCAGGGCTCTTTCTTGGAACTCTCAGATCCAGGCTTTATCTTTCAATGATCCAACCTAAATGGAAGAGTCCATTTAGAATCAGTTGTGTAGGATGCAAGGTTAACATCATTTACCGAATCCTTCCTTCTGGTTAAGGTCTGTTTTGGGGGGCAGATGGTTGGTTGGTTGGTTGGTTGGTTGGTTATTTGGTGTGGCTGTACATCTTAGGACAACTCTGCTGGTTCATGAACCTGTGTTTTATCTTCCTTACCCTCAGGTTTGATCCCCAAGGATTACCGATCCCTGAAAACACAGTATCTACAGGTGGGGCCAGGAGAATGTCTTCTTGAGGGAACTTGGTGGAGGGAGGTCATTGGACATTTTTAAAAGAGGCAGAAGAGGACACGGCCCCTTTCCTGTCCCCGTCCCCATCCTGTTCCCATCGGCCTCCCTCTCAGAGGTTGTAGGATAGTCAGCACCAAGAGCCCCTTCCGCTGCCCGTTTCTCCCCACCCCCCAATTCTCACAGTGGGTGGCCAGTGCTAAGAGCGAGGAACAATTCAACTGTCATTCAACTGTCGGACCAGGTGCTGAGTTCTTACTCCGAGACTCTCCCTCACTTTAACACTTTATGAGGCATTAATAAGCTTCCTTCCAGTTCATTCTCTAGTCTTATCTCCTCCGTGAAGCCTTCCCTACCATCCTATCAGTTGCTCTCTCTGGTCTTCCATAGTTTCGTGTTGCTTTTATTTGAGGTTGGTGTTTGGTTATTTCTAAGAAAATCTTTCACCCAAACAATGTGAGCTCTTCAGGGCGTAGGCTGCATGATCCTTCCCCCTTCACCTCCGTATTAACAAACAGTGCTAGACCCTTGGTGGACACTTAGTGAAGAGCTGGGTTGCATTTTCTTCAGAGCTACGGCCCTGAGCACCTGCTGACCTTCTCTAATCTGCGGCGAGCGGGGCTCCTAACAGAGCAGGCTCCTGGGGACACCCTCACGGCTGTGGAGAGTAAAGTGAGCAAGCTGGTGACGGACAAGGCTGCAGGTGAGCGGGGAGCGCAGGCAGAGCACCCTGGGAGAGAGAAAGAGCGGGGAAGGAGAACAGGATTCCTTCTTATGGCTGTCATTACTGCTACCTCTGCTAGTAGGACCCGTTGCCATTTATGGAACACACCCCATGCTAAGCTCTTTAGATACGGTTTCTCTTTTAATCCCCACAAAGTCTAGTTTCATCTCCATTTTACAGATGAGGAAACTGAGGCTTAGAGAGGTTAAGTGACTTGTCCAAGGTCCCTCAGTAAGTTCCATTAGAACCCAGGTTGGTTTGACTCCAAGGCCACATACACTTAACCAGTAAACTGTAGTTACCCTGTAGACTGCATTTAGTAGGGAGCTGGCACCTGTAGGAGGGGTAGGACTTGGTGGGGAGAAGGGTGCTGAATGTCTTCATTAGTCACAGGGACCTGTGGATGAATGGCTCAGAGATGTGATAGGTCCTGTCATTTCCTGAATGGTACAGCCTGTGACAGGGTCACGAATCCATAGACTTTAGATGAAACCCAGCACCAATTTCTTCCCCAGGAAAGATCACTGATGCCTTCAGCTCTCTGGCCAAGAGGAGCAATTTCCGTGCCATCAGCAAGAAGCTGAATTTGGTATGTGGAGCAGGGACGGACAGGGGAGGCCGCGGGCTCAGCCCTTTGTGGAGTACTTTAAATCCCCAAAGACCTTTGTGTTGTTTTGTCTTTATTTTATTTTATTTTTTTTTAAAGATTTTTATTGGGGAATTGGGGGGATGGGAACAGTGCTGGGAGATTGGGGAAGGGGAACAGACAAGTTGCTGTCGTTTTGTTCTTCAGTCTAGTTGTGGAGGACGTTGCTTCACTGGCCCAAGTTGGCACCATCATTGCGCTCTTCCCGGGCGAGGCAGATCAGTCGCCGGCTTCTGGACGGCCGCTCACTGCGGCTGCTGGCCGCTCACGCTGGCTGCTGGCTACACACGGTAGCCCATGGCAACCCACTGCCACATGGGCTACAGCCCACGCCGTCACCGGCGACTCAGGCAGCCCAGCTCCAAGTCGAGCCGCTGTTCAGCATCTTAGCTGTGGAGGGCAGTATTCACTGGCCCTCATATGTGGGATCCGAACCGGGGCCCTCTGGCATCCCAAGCGAGTTCTTAACCATCGCGCCACTCGGCCGGCCCTGTTTTGTCTTTATAAAGATCCTGTCATTTGGTAGCCTGATAGCATCAGCTTAATTTAATAATGAGACAAGACACATGGCATCATTTGGTTAATAAACACGTAGTAGGCACCTACCTACAATGCCAGACAATAGGCTAAGTGCTGCTTCATGTCTGTCACTGAGGGGTCGGCAGAGGGGCACCCTTCCCTCCAGCCCTTCACAGGCAGCCTGGGGACTCATTCAAGAGAAGCGGCAGGTACGGAACAGAAGCTTGAATCTTTGGTCACGGATTCTATTTTGTTTTCAGGGCTATTGCCGGTTTAGTTGAAGTAAGAACTGTCCTTACGGATCTGCCACTTTTCCCTGACCCTGTAAAAGCCTGGAGAGCTGTCACGTGCCTCATGTAGCCCCCTTTGCCCTCTAGATCCCACGTGTGGATGGCGAGTATGACCTGAAAGTGCCCCGCGACATGGCGTACGTCTTCAGTGGAGCTTACGTGCCCCTCAGCTGCCGCGTCATCGAGCAGGTGACAGCAGTGACTCCCGCTCCCATTTGTGTTTTCATGCTCTCTCAGTCCCTGGTCTGGCCCAACTTTTAGCTTCCCTCGTAACTAGCAAACAGCGTGAGGGTTGGGCCGCTGTGACCTTCCTTTCCTAAGCCTGGCCCTGTCTTAGACCTGAGACTAGCATTTGTGCCTCCCCAGGTGCTGGAGCGACGGAGCTGGCAGGGCCTGGACGAGGTGGTGCGGCTGCTCAACTGCAGTGAGCTGGCGTTCTCAGGTACGCAGCCTGGAGAGCGGGCGGACTGGGCGGAGGGGGCTGGCTGCTGGCCTGGGGCTAGGCGCCAGTGAAGAGCTGAGCCCATCTGACCTCCGCAGGCATGACCAAGGAGGAAAAGGCCTCCAGCGAGTCACTGCGCCTCATCTTGGTGGTGTTCCTGGGCGGTTGCACTTTCTCTGAGATCTCAGCTCTGCGCTTCCTGGGCAGAGAGAAAGGTAAGCGAGAACAGAGAGGTGACAGCAGGCCTCCATGGGATCTAGGAGTCAGCGGGCAGCCCTCAGGAAGGCGCCTCTGCTGGCTTCTGGGTACCACTTGCTGTGGGCTGAAGAGCACAGAGCCTCGTTCTGCCAGGCGTGGCACGGGGTGCCCTGAGCATGGCACTGATGCGACTCTGTCTGTAAACTGCTGTCTGGCCCCGCCAGGGCTGTGGAACTGGAAGGGCTCCATGTGGCATGGCTGGTGTTGGGGGCCTGTGATCTGCTGGTAGTTGCATAGGCGGGTGCTTTTGACTCCGCAGGGTACAGGTTCATTTTTCTGACGACAGCAGTCACGAACAGCGCTCGCCTCTTGGAGGCCATGAGTGAGGTGAAAGCCTGAAGTTTTCCCGGCCAGTGTTGAAGCCTCCACACGTTCCCCAAAAGGACGCAAGAGCGGGGCTCCCAGCTGCACAGTGTCCACCACCCACCCTGTGAAGCGCTGGGGAGCACGGAACTTGTTAGGGGTTTAGAGAGCACATCCGGGGAGAGTTCGCTTCCTGCCCCCACAACATTTCTCTTGTTTATGAAGTACAGCCCAGGCTGGGAAGATAACAGGGAGGAGGAGGATCTTTTGCTAAATCCTGTTTGAGTGTCATTGTAAATAAAGCCTCTACTCTCAAATGTAATATGATTAGTTCTGGACCAGCACTTCCATCTTTATTTGTGAAGCACAAGGGGCTCCATGTCTGGTTCTTCCTTGAAACTTGCCCTGTACTGGAGTTTCCCGAACCATAAAATGAGGGGCACGGATTAGGTAGATGCTCAGTAAGCACCTTTCAGCTCTAAATCCTGCAACTCATTACACTTAAAAAAAAAATGCATTTGTTATTGTTTTAACTTAAGGGGGCACTTTCATTTTAACCCTTTTGTTTCTTATTACAGAATAAAAGATTGTGTGCCCTGTTAGAGCAGTTTCAGGCATCAGCAAACGGTGCTCCCACACATGTCACCAGTGCCCTCTTCAGTGCTGGCTCTAGTGGCCTTCCTCTTCCTTTACCTGTGAAACATTGTGAACTATAGCCACATCTAGTGGTCCCTTCAGCCCTTTTCTAAATTGATCTCACTGATGACCATCCTTTCCTTCTTGAAATTCTCATACTCGGCATCCATGATGCTTTTTTATCCTCCTGCAGTCTCCTAGGTTATACTTCAGTCTCTCTTCATTTCTCCTCTCTCCTATCTGTCTGTTGACATCTCCTCTTTCTCTGCCCTTTTTTTGTCATTCACTTCCAGAGCTCAACCTTCATCCGAGTGTTGTCACACTAGTGTTTCCAACCTGGTCATTCCATAGGCACTTCCAACTCCACGTCTAAAATAGGCTCCCACACCGAACTTTCCATCCCCACTGTGCATCCCTAAACCTGTTCCTCTTCCTGTATTCCCTTAACATTCTCATCATCTATCCACATTTTGTTCATGTAAGAAATTATATTCTTGACCTCAGATTTTTTTCTCTTTATTCCCCGACATTCAGCTGGTCCTCTGCCCATTACTTCTAAATACTTCTGGTTCATCCTCTTCTCACCATCCCCATGGCAGAGGTACTTACTGATTTTTGCCGGGGGTTTTGCAAGACTGTCCCAGTTGCTCTGCCTTCTGCCTGTTCCCCAGTGCTGTCACTTATCAAAAGAAAGATCCAAACCTGTGGTGTTGGATCATCAAAAATACTCTTTCCATAGAATGATGGTGCTGTGTAGTGCATATGCGAAGGAAGATGCACACCTCAAGTATCTAGCTAGAATTTTGACCGTGCTATGTCAAGCTACTGTGCAAGGTCAAAGGCACTGCTGACAGGGCTGTTAGTTTGTAGAAAGAACATGTGGCAGTCAGAAAAGGATTGTATAGCTAAGGGAATAAACAGTGGCAGTGCATTGCACTTACATTCTAGAACAATGCTGTCTAATAGAAATGTAATACGACCCTGTAAAAGGGTCCTGCATTTATACACACACAGCATCTCACACGCTGAGTATATGTTCTGAATGCATATCTTCCAAGTTAGCTTCAGAACTAGTATAAAGGACATGATGGCAAAATTGTCTTATCTCTGGGTGCTTACCATACTGGCCCTGGGAACATGTCTGAGGATCACAAATTTTTGAAGCTCTCTGAAAACCTCTCAAGGTAATCAACAAAGAGTACAAGTAAATTTAAAAGTGGTGCCTGTGGGTCACTATATTAGCCTGGCGAATGTTTGACATGCTGCTGACAAGTAAAAGGATTTTGAAAATACCAATCAAGTTCTTCTGAAAGTGAGAAAAACATGGTCCCGAAGGTGAAGCAGTTAAGCAAGCAAGCAAGCATAGGTTACTTTCCCTTCATAGAAAAGCAAATGAAAAGGATTCCCAGAAGTTAGTTGTCCAATACCCATGGGAAAATGTGCAATTTCAGTTGTAATCTAGGAAACTAAACAAGGAAATGCCACTTTTTGCCTAAGACACTAGCCAAGAGGCTTAAAAGGACAGCAGTAGTCAGCGCTGCTGAGGGTGAGGAGGGAACCCTGCTAGCAAGGCTTCCTTGGTGGGGAGGGCAAATTAATAAATAAACTTCCCTAGCATTCAGGAATTACTTACACATGTAGGAGTCAACTGCAAGAAAATAATGCCAGATGCCAAGATTTATATATGAAGACATTTATTTGTAAAATAACAATCCATGTACCCATCAACAGCAAAATAGTTGAATTATGAGATATCCACACCTCAGGATATTATGCAACCAAGCATCCCTGAGATAAAGTGATTTCTAAGCATTTAGGAATGTGGCATATGTTCAGCGAAAGACACAAAAGTACTTTGTCATTTTGAGTTTGAAAAATTTCATAACGATTATATAAACCCCGTGTAATTTGAAAGAAAACCACGACCCAGGAGATCGCCATTTATTTACCAATCATGGGACGTGTTTAAGTCACTCCAACCTTTTTGAGACAGTCCCTGCTCTGTAAAATGGAGATGATAATCACCTCACAGGATTGTTACGGCAGTTAAAGGGATCACGGCAGTTAAAGGGATCACGAGTCTAGAAAGGTGGGCCTGTGGGCAGGGTTCCATGTCCCTTCCCTTCCCTTCCCCTTCAGGCTTCCTACACCTGGGGAATATTGCGACTGATGATCAGTTCCCAGGCGCGCTACCTAGGTGACCGAGGGAAACAAGTTGAGGCGCCAGGCCCTTCTATTAAACCCTCTCCAGACACTCGGCCGCCTGCGGGCAGCTGGCTGGTTTAACTGGCCATGGCTCGGAGGCCGAGCGGGGCACACTTCGAATCAAAACTGCACCGGGGGCGGGGCGGAGCGAGGAAAGCGAGCCGCGCACGGGCGTGGCCGAGCGCACGCGCAGACGACGATCCCAGCCCCGGAGCCTGGGAGCGACCGGACCCAACTGCGCACTCGAGGGCGGGGCGAGGGCGGGGCTTCGCAAGGATCGACGGGACGGGGCGCCAATCGGGATCTGCTCCGCCTCGGGGTTTGGTTTGAAAACCCGCGGGGGCCTAACGGCTCGCGAAGCGGCGATCCGGATCTGTCTGGTGTTACAGGGTGATTGCTGCCCTCAGCTCCGCGTGGAGTAGTTCGGCGACCTCGACGTCCGGGTGCTGGGAGCGTCCGTCATGAGGAGAAGGTACGGGATGTCTGGGAGTTAGTTGAGGGGCGCGGGAGGGAGCGACGCGGGTCCCGGGTGCCGGGCCGGTGCCGGCTCGGAGGGGCCCCCCGTCAGCCCGGGGCTGGGGTGTCACGTCAGCCCGCGTCCGAGTGAGCCAGACGGGCACCTTCCTGATAGCCGCAGGCCCCGGTGGGGCCGAGCGCAAGTCCGGGGTGGGGGGTTGCGTGTAGGCCCATCGCGCCCACAGTGCTCCAGGTGAAGCGCCGGCGTCCGGAGCCCCACCCAGCCCCGTGCTCACGGTCCCAGGTGCCGCTAGTCTGCACGGTGGCGGCACGGAGGCTCGTGCTGAGTCCTGAGCCTTCTGGTCAGCGTTTCTCGGTTCTCTTGAAAGCCGTGAAGTTTGTGTTTATCTTTGTTTTGCCGTGTATCTGGGCTGCGCTGTTAGCATTATTACTTGAATTGGAAAGAGAGCTTGGTTTCCTTGCAAGTTCAGAAACTCCGTTGAAGGAATTCTTTTCCGGCCGTTTTAACAACTCGGTGCTGGGGAAAGACTGTCCGACTTGAAATTAGGACCAGACACGTCACACTGTCTCTCGTCTTGTGACTTTTGGCAAGGTGTTCCAATGTCCGTTTTCTCGCCTCTAAAATAAAAATTACACGAAATAATTTTGTGTTAAGAGCGATACAGATATCACCCTTATTTTCTGAAAGTAGTCGGTGAAGCATTGTGATGAATGAGTATTAAATAATTTCTTGGTTTTGGTGAAACTGATAGCTGTATGGCCTTGTAAGGTTCCTGGTTACATGATTACTAATTCCCACCGTTCTTTTTTCAAATGCTTGCCCTTGGGGAAATGGTAATTGAGTGAGTACAAATCACTGGTACCATTGGAAAAACACGTCCATGTAAGGTTATGGATTACAAATATCTTATTATCTAAAGGACAGCATAGTTAAGCTGCTGTGCCTTTAAGTTAATATTGCATTCTGAGGACAAGGAAAACCTTCAGTGACATTTTACGTAACTCTTATTCCAAGTTTGTTTTTGCTTTGTTGAGGCATCTTCTGCTTTCAACAGAGTGAATGAAGGGGAAAGTTATCAATTAACTTTGGTTCCAGGCTGACGGGTATAACTCGGCTTTAAAACAGCAACTGGAATTATTCTACTCACAAAACCAGACTTTGGGGTACCCGGGATTCCAGGTGTTCATATTTAGAAAGGAATGAGAACTAGGCCTGAGAAACAATGCTTATCAGATTGGTCACTGAATTAACTACTGGTTATCGATTCCTGAAACAGGTTGTACAGATGGAGCTTAACAAAAGTCTGTTTAGGAAAAGTAGGGAAAAGTGCATCAGTGACTGCTGCCTGAAGGTAGGAAATCATTTAGAGGACCATTTGAGATCTTTAACAGTCCAGTGACTTAGTTTCAAGAGACTGGAAAAACTGGCCCTTTTTACAACCTTTGTGTCCTTGGGTGGTATTCTTGCAAGCACCCTCAGTTTTTTAGTTGATGTATTTATAAGGAAAAAAATCTCAAATTTGCACCTTTTAGGGAATTTAGTGAGGCAGTATATAATTGTTCCATGATATTTATTATTCACGATGATTGTACTGAGGCATCTTATGATCGTACAGCTTTTTTGAACCATCGCGTTATTAATCAAAAAATACTTCTTGAATGTTTGTTATGTAAAAGGTACCATTCTAAGTGTTGGGGAGTTCAGCAGTGAACGAAACTGATTTCTCTGCCCTTTTGGAGTTTACATTTTAATAACAAAATAAATAAGTAAATCTTACATTAAATGGTAATAGTGCTATGGAGAGAAATGAAGAAGAGAGAGGGAATAAGGAGCACTGAAGGTGTAGGAAAGGGTTCGCGGAGAAAGTGATCTGTGAGCAGAGACCTAAAGGAGGCAAGTGGCCAAGCCTTGGGACATGTGGGGGAAGACAGATCTAGGTAGACGGGTCAGCAAGCCTGATGCCTGAGGTCAGAGAGTGCCTGTGGGTTCCAAAAAGAGTGGCTGGAGCAGCGTCCAGAGGCCTTTGTAAAGGCCGAGGCTTTTACTCTCAGATAGCAAATCATTGGAGGATTTTGAGAAGACATGGAGCCTTGTGTCTCTTGTGTTGACAGTAAGCTTGAGGAGGCCAAGGCAGAAGCAGGGAGACCTGCTAACAGGCCGTGGCAGCACAGGCAAGAGATGATGGTGTGACCTGGACCAGGGCGGCAGTGGCAGGCCCGGGAGTAGTGTGATTCTGTCTTTCGAAGTAAGGCTGATGGTGGCAATGTTAAGAAGAGGTGTCAGAATGATGTAAGAATTAAGTTCATACAATTTGAATGTTGTGAAGAGTGGAAAATTGTTTTCTTTGAAATTTATAAATTGTACTTTGAAAACTGTACTCTCATGAGAACAGTCTCCAGCTAGAATATATGATAATTGCAAACACCCACTTTCCCACTGGCCACGTAAGGTTTGTTAAAGTAACCAGCTCCAAGAGAGGGTTAGCTTTTTCATTATAACAAATTGTGGGAATACTGCTTTTAGTTAGTGGCCCATCTCCTGCGGTTCAGCCACCCCTTATCTGTGGTTTTGCTTTCTGCAGTTTCAGTTACCCATGGTCAGCAGTGGTCCAAAAATATTACATGGAAAATTCCAGAAGTAAACAATTCATGAGTGTTAACTTGCACACCGCTCTGAGTAGTGAGATGGACTCTTGCGCCCATCCGCCACGGCGGGAGCCATCCCTTGCTGTCCAGCTTCTCCGCGCCCCTAAGTCACGTAGTAGCCGTCTCTGTTATCAGATTGACTGTAGTGCTGGTGTTAAAAGTCCCCCTGGTTTTACCTTCTAAAGGCCCCAAAGCGCAAGAGTAGTGATCATTCAGACACGCCAAAGACAAGCTGGAAAGTGCTTCCTTTCCTTTAAGTGAAAGGTGTTTATGTTTAGGGAAATATATATGGTGCCAAAAATATGTATACAAGTGGACACTTTGGTCAACGTTGCCCAAGCAGTACTTCACCGTAATCAGAAGTGTCTGGACGCTGATGGTAACTACTTTGAGCATCTCTTGTAATTACAGAAGTCAAATGTGACTTGTATTCATCTTTTGTTATCGGTATATATTGAGTATTACAATTTTAATATAGTTTTCCTTTTTTAAAATGTGTATACATTTTTTTGGCACCGTGTGTGTGTGTGTGTGTGTGTGTGTGTTATGTATATATATTTAATATGTATATATATATGCACACATACTCGTATATATTAGGTTGGTGCAAATCGTCTGCTGTTTCAGGCACTCCCTGGGGTATCCCCCGCAGATAAGGGGGAACTATAACGTAGATATTTGTCTTGATTTTAATTGGGTTTGAAATCTACAATTTTGTCTCAATCTCATGTCATTTTATTTTGTAGAAGTAATTTGTTTGACTAAATTAATTAGCAGTCATATTTGTTTTTCAGTTAAGTTACAAATCAAAAAACCTTAAGATTTATGTGCCAAACTTTTTAAAACAATGGCTTTAAAGTGTAATCCCCATACAATTCACCTACTTAAAGTGTACAATTTAATGATTTTTAATATATTCAGAGTTGTGTAACTATCACCACTTTTGAACATTTTCATCATCCCTTCCAAAAACCCGAACCCATTAGCAGTCAGTCCTCTCCCCACCCCAGCCCCAGGCGACCACTAATCTGTCTCTAAGACGTGCCTGTTCTGAATATTTGAAATGAATGGAATCATTTGAAATGTCCTCATTTATGACTGGCTTCTTTCACTTGGCATAATGTTTTCAAGGTTAATTGACATGATTAATATTATATTGCATAGATATATCACATTTACCTATTTATTGGTTGGTGGCCATTGGGGTTGTTTTCGCGTTGGAGCTATTATAAATTATACTGCTATAAACATTTGTGTATAAGTGTCTCTGTGGGCATATGTTTTCATTTCTCTTGGGTACATACCTAGGAGTGGAATTGCTTGGTGATGTAGTCACTCTGTGTTTAACTTTGAGGACCTGCCAGACTGTTTTCCTAAGCTGCTGCACCATTATCAGATTGCCTCTGGAGGTATCACAGTGCTTATGTTCAAGTCCACCAGCGGTGCGTGAGGGTGCCCACCAACAGTGTATGAGGGTTCCATTTCTCCACATCTTGTCAACACTTGCCACTGCCTTTTTCATTCTAACCCCCTTAGTGGTGGGAAGTGGTCTTTCTTTGTGGCTTTGATTGGCATTTCCCTGGTGGCTAAAGGTGTTGAGCGTCCTTTCATGTGCTCACTAGCCATTTGTGTATCTTTGGAGAAATGTCTACTCAGATCCTGTGCCAGACTTCTTATTTTTCAGGAAAGGAATCACTTTACGCGCTGGATGTTTTGCAGAGCTAGGCAGCACCACCTGTAAATCTATTTGTCAGTGCATGAGGCCTGAGGGTAGCTAGAAGTTAGAACATAGTGAACCTTCTGCAGGAGTTCAGGGCCACTGGTTGTACAGTTATTGAACCATGACTGTGCATCAGGGTCTGGTACAATGAAGACGGAGAAGATGTGGTCCCTGCCCTTGAGTTCAGGGTCGTCTGGGCAATCTTGTTACACCAGCTGGGTTGGAGGGAGGTGACTGAGGAATTCACAGCTGTCCAGTGCAGGTGTTGGCAGGAGGACGGTGACGTGCAGAATTGTGGCAGCACCAGAAACTGAGCTGCCACACGTGGGTGAGAAGCTCTGTCCGGGGAGCACCCAGGGAGTTTAGCTGGCTGGAGTTTTAGGGAGTGTGGGGTGGGAGGGATTAGGAGACAAACGTGGAGGCTGAACTGTTTCCTGGGGGCAGTGGGAAGCTTGGAGGGGAGTAGTGAAGCAGGCACCTGACTGGATTTTGGTGTCCTGAGAACCTAGCTCTCATGTGGACATAGGCTAGGATAGGGGGCCAGTCAGACTGGAGGAGACTGTCCAGCACCCTGAAGCAGTGACCGTCAGAGCCGTACCCCAGGCTGGTCTGGCTCGACTCCTGGGTTTTGCGGTCAATTGAATATTGACCACCGATTAGATCTTGTAGGTTTTTTTTTTTTTTTTAAGATTTTCTTGGGGAATTGGGGGAGGAGAACAGTGTTGGGGAATTGGGGAAGGGGAGCAGCCAAGTTGTTGTTCTTCAGTCTTCGTTGTGGAGGACGCCAGTCGCTATCTGGCTTCCCATTGGCAGCTCGTGGCCTCTAATCCCAAGGTGCTCTGTTCAGTCTTAGTTGCGGGTGGGCGTAGCCACCATCCCATGTGGGAGTTGAACCAGCAGCCTTGTTAAGAGTGCACGCTCTTATCCACTGAGCCATCCAGGCGGCAGCTCAGTTCAAGATGCCGAGTTCCGTCTTAGTTGCGGGTGGGCATAGCCCACTATTGAACAGGCAATCTTGTTACACCAGCTGAGCCATCCTGGCACCTGTTGGCAGCTCAGCGACAGCTCGGCTCAGGCACAGCGTCACTGGCCCCTGTGGGAATCAAACTGGCGGCGCTGTTGCTTAGAGCTTGCGCTCTTAAGCCAGCTCTTAACCAACTGAGCCACTCGGCCGGCCTGGTTATTTTTAATAAAATGCTAAAATGAGAGTTTTTAACAAATGCATTCTTTTGTCTTAAAAGTGAAGTGCAAAGGGATTGTTTGCCCGGGGAAGCTCTATAGTTGAACTTTAGTTAATTGAGATTATATTAAGTGAATGCCTTAATTACCTGTTAACATTTGTAAAATGAATGGAGTACATTACATTCTTGTAAACACTGTTCATTATCTGGGTCTGGGTATCAATATTGGTCATCTGGTGTAGGCCACTGATATTTGTGCAAAAGCTTTCTTCAATTAGGACAGGCAACCTTTAACTTGGGATATCTTAGCTAGAGAAATGTCTTGGGTGTGAATATATTAAACCTACTGTTACAGAACTCAAGGGGTTCACTGCTTGGGGTGCTCTATTCACCAATGTGACGTGGTTGTCCTTAGGCTGTTTGTTTACTTAGAGCGAGTCAAGGAGACAGTTTACATCCAAGCTATGTCTCTTCAAATGGTTAGCCACTGCTTATATACACTGTTTGGTTGATTACATACTGATCTCTCCTTTGCATCAGTTGGGCTCCAGGGTCAGGGTCAAACTAATCCAGGTACAGCTGCCTTTGCAAAATACTGTGCTTCATTTTGACATTTAGCAAGAATAGCATTTAGTAAGAACCACCCAGACCTTGAGATCCTTGTCCTGTCTCACACTGTGGAGAAACTGGTGTTCAGGGCCACCTAGGATGGTAACTCAGAGCCACTGAATACACTGAGACAGAAAGGGGGCCACCGAGTGCCTCTAGCCCCCCCACCTGTAGACAGCACAGGAGGAGCTTAAGGGACTGGTGCCAGGCCTTACGCTGACTGGTGGCACAGCACACGCAGATTCTGGCTTCTCTGCTGCCAGAGCAGCCTCTTTGTCATCCAGTGTCACCTAAGAAAGGAGAGAAAATCTGTTCTTTAAATTGTTATCATTTTTTTTTTTATTGGGGAATTGGGGGGATGGGAACAGTGCTGGGGAATGGGGGAAGGGGAACAGACAAGTTGCTGTCGTTTTGTTCTTAGCTGTAGAGGGTAGTGTCACTGGCCCTCATATGTGGGATCCGAACCGGGGCCCTCTGGTGTCCCAAGCCAGTTCTTAACCATCGCGCCACTCGGCAGGCCCAAATGGTTATCATTTTTAACAGCACACTTCTTAAAAATAATACAAGGTGCCCAATTAAGTTTGTATTTCAGATAAACAGTGAATAATTTTTAAAATAACCTCTTTGTAATTGAAGAATAACACACATATAGAAATGTGTACAAATGAAGTGCAGACTTAATGGGTTTTCATGAAGTCAGCACACCCTGTGTGAGAGCCCTCCATGCGCCCCCTCCCGGCTACCACCTCCCAGGACGGTGGCAACCACTGCCCTGACTTCTGAAAGCATGGCTTAGTTTAGCCTGGTTTTGAGCTTTATATAAATGGAGTCATGTAGTGTGACATACGCTTGCTTGTCTGGCTTCTTTCACTCAGGTTTTCCTTCTCTTCCCCAACTTGTTTTTGTTTTTTCACATTAGTTGTTTCTTTTTCCTCTTTTTTTTAAAATTTAAGGTATAATTTATGTACAGTAAATTCAACTCATTTTAAATGTTTAGCTTGAATTTTGGTCATTATATACAGCTAGGTCATCACCATCAAGATCTAGAACCATGCCATCACCCTAAAAAAGTGCCCTTGTGCCCTTTTACTGTTGATCCCAGGCAACTAGTTTGCTGTCTTTCACTATAGTTTTGCCTTTTCTAGGATTTCATAAAGTGGAATTGTATAGTGTGCAGTTTCTTTGGGTTTGAGCTCTCTGACTCAGCATAGTTCACGTGATGTTTCTGAGTTACCCATGTTGTGTATTCATTGCTGTATTATTCCGCTGTGGGAGGCACTGCTTTTCCACTCTGCCGATGCACATCTAGGTTGTTTCTGGGTTTGTGCTATTAGGAGTAGTGCCGCTCTGATCATTCCTGTGCGTGTCTTTGGTGCACTTCTGCATGGTACATATGTGCTCAGAAGTGGAAGTGCTGGGGTCAGTTTAGTAGATACTGCCAACAGTTTTAAAGTGGTTGTAGCAACTTATACTCCAAGCAGTAGTATGTGAAAGTTCTGGCTTTTCTGTACTCACCATCCCTTGATGTTTGTCTTTTTTTATTTTAGCAGTTCTGTAAGTTAATAGTTGTAATTTCAGAACAACAGGAAAATCGTGATGAATTGCCAACTATTTTATAGGCGCTTTCCGCCAGCAAACTCTTGCGTTAGGTGGGAGTTTATTTTACTGACCTTTTTGTATTTTCTTTAAGGAAAGCATT
Organism: Hipposideros armiger; assembly: GCF_001890085.2. NCBI lineage: Eukaryota > Metazoa > Chordata > Mammalia > Chiroptera > Hipposideridae > Hipposideros > Hipposideros armiger. The sequence continues at coordinate 788,278 of NW_017731398.1, forward strand.
TCTGATTCTGTGTTATACTGCCATAGGAAGAGTCATTGAAAGTCAGATTCTGAGTATTATTCAGAAGATTGAATGCCCACGATGTAATATGATACGGAATTTTGCTGTGCCCGTGTTGGGGGGGAGGAGGAGAGGGGAGTGGAAAAAGGTGAATTAAGCTGAATGCTTGTTTTCATTTTGTCTCAGCCTTGAGGCCACCGGGAAACGATTCAGTTCCTCTAAAGCCTGCTGTTAGTATGTTGCAGGCAGTGGCTCATGCAGCTGGTTTCTCTTGCTTTTCAGTGAAGTGCTCGCAGAGGAGTCCATACTATGTCTCCAGAAAGCCCTGACTCACCTTCGGGAAATATGGGAATTAATTGGAATTCCCGAGGACCAGCGGTTACAAAGAACTGAGGTTGTAAAGAAGCATATCAAGGTGAGTTTAGTGCTGGTGTCTTTGCAGTGGGATGGGATACGGATGTTGGTATCTCGTCTGAGATAGCTTATAGCGGTGACACTAAGACGTCACAGGCTCTTCCTGGTTTCTGAGTCATTTCTTAAAAATGTGAAATTATGAGGGTTTTGGTGTTACTCATTCCTTTGTTCCCATTGGTCCCAAACTTTTATGGGACTGTTTTCTGTCATGTAGGACCTCCTGGATATGATGATTGCTGAAGAGGAAAGCCTGAAGGAAAGGCTCATCAAAAGCATATCCATCTGCCAAAAAGAGCTGAGTACCCTGTGCAGCGAGTTACACGTGGAGCCTTTCCAGGTACGTGGCAGGGCCTGGGCTGCTGCTTGGCTCTGAGGTCGAAGGTGTCCTTGTGGGGGCCGGTCCTGGACACGAGAGGGGGAAAGTGCTGCCCAGTTAACTAGTCCCAGCAGAGTGACTTTTACTTATATGAAGGGTTGCCCTGTTGAGAGGTGAAGCGGCAAAGAATGCTGCAACAAAAACAGGCTCTCTTGCCGTCAGTCTATGAGGCCTACAAAACATTTCTTAACTCCGAGGAAAAGTTAGTCCTAGATGATACTGTGCCATGTTTTCTTGGAAAGAAAATGAAAAGAACTACCTAGGAAGCAAAAGTGACGAGTGACATAAGGGAAAGTTACCCAAAAACCTGCCTTTGTGGGGTTTTTTCAGACCCAAAAGCTGCACACCACTGAGCCAGCCAACATGGCCACTTGAGAAGAAATGTCCCCAAAGCTTTGGTGTCAGGAGAGCAGTCACATTTAGACTGTGCCGTGATTATCTGTGTTTGTAGCTGAGAGGCTGCTGCATTGTGGTCCAGCACAGCCGGGGGCTTGAATGGGGACACCAGCAAGGATGAAAGCAGTGACAGATGGGGCCCAAAACAGGTCCTTGGTTGGTTAGAACCAGTAAAAACAGTGTCCGCATCATAGAAATGAAGACAAACATGGATCTCGGGAGGGTAATTAGAATAGATGTGCATGCAGAGACGGCACATGATGGCTTATGTGGCACCGATAAGGTTCTCAGGGGCCTCTCCCTGTTACAGGAAGCACTAACTGCCTGGGTATCTAGGCCGGGTCAGCCTAAGTGGGGGAGGCTGCCTTTGAAGGGTTAAGGATCGTTCATACGTGACAGCCAAGAGCAGTCAGGCAGACTGCGACATCAGTGGAGTTTTCTTGAATTAACAGAATCGGCATAAAGATCATTGATTTTGGACAAATAGTTTCTGTCTTTAGTCTTTTTTTAAAAAACTTTAAATGTGACATTGGTGAGAACTTACCTATATAGTGGTACATCTCCCTTAAATTACATGACAGGTCTTAGATCACCTGTGTTGAGTAAAATTTATAGGACATTTAACAGCCACTTTTTTTTCTGTTTATCGGTTAGGAGTAGAGCAAGGAGTACTAAATTGATTTTTATTGGTTAGGTAATATTCTTAGGATTATTGGGATGAGCATTTAGCTATAAGCTAAATACACCACCCTACAGCTAACTCAAAACAAGCTTTCCGACCAATTTTCACCTATTGCAAAGGTGCCCTAGTACCTTTCCTTATTGGAGACTCTCCTCAGGGGACCCTCTTTGTGCCACATTCTGTTGTCCATGATTTGACTTATTTGTAAGTTTAAAAGTGTCATTCGAGCCCTCGTTCGTTGTCCTAGTTTTCCTTTGAGGAAATCCACTTGGAACTTTGTACCATGGTCCCTCATCTTATACAGGAAGAAGGAGAGCCGACTATCTTGCAACTAGAAAAGGATTTGCGTACTCAGGTAGAACTGATGCGAAAACAGAAAAAGGAAAGAAAACAGGAACTGAAACGACTCCAAGACCAAGACCAAGAACTGTGTGAAGTTCTCTGCATGCCCCACTATGACATCGACAGCGCCTCAGTCCCCAGCTTGGAGGAGCTGAACCAGTTCAGGCAGCACGTGGCATCCTTGAGGGAAACAAAGGTACACTGCTTGCATCCATACTTCCTAAAAGGCAGCGTGACTCTCCATTGGTACCTTATAATCCTTTCGTTTCATAGGCGTCTAGGCGTGAGGAGTTTGTCAACACAAAGAGACAGATCATACTGTGTATGGAAGAATTAGATCACACCCCAGACACAAGCTTCGAAAGAGATGTCGTGTGTGAAGATGAAGATGCCTTCTGTTTATCTTTGGAGAATATTGCAACACTACAGAAGTTGTTACTGCAGGTAATGTCTACTCAGGTTATGGCCTGGGATCTCCATAGTATCCAGCAATTTGAAAAAAGTGACTTTCTTTCTCTTTTGGTGTTAAAGAGCCAATGTAAGTTAAGAGAACGAGGCAGGATAAAGATGGTATTATATGACACGCAACCTTGATTTTTTTTTTTATTAACAAAAAACTTAATTTATATATAGCTTTAAGAATATGAAATTGAAATTTTGGATCAAATAAATCATTCAATTATTAGTGTTTAATTTTTAAAAATTTAAATTTAGAATTTGAATCCTAATTCTTGGGGTCTGAGAGCCTACTATAATGACAGCTTTACAGTTTGTGTTTAGAAGCCATGAAAACAAACTTCTTCACAATCTTATAAAAAGTGCTTCTTGGGCTGGCCGAGTGGCGCGTTGGTTAAGAGCTGGCTTGGGACTCCAGAGGGCCCCGGTTCGGATCCCACATATGAGGGCCAGTGACACTGCCCTCCACAGCTAAGATGCTGAACAACAGCTCAACCTGGAGCTGGGCTGCCGTGAGTCACTGGCGACCGCATAGGCTGCAGCCCCTGCGGCAGTGGGTTGCCATGGGCTACTGTGTGTGGCCAGCAGCCAGCGTGAGCGGCCAGCAGCCGCAGTGAGCGGCTGTCCAGAAGCCGGCGACTGATCTGCCTCACCCGGGAAGAGCACAATGATGGTGCCAACTTGGGCCAGTGAAGCAACGTCTTCCACAACTAGACTGAAGAACAAAAGGATAGAACTTGTCTGTTCCCCTTCCCCCAATTCCCCAATAAAAGTCTTAAAAAACAAAACAAAACAAAACAAAAAACCCAACAAACAAAAAAAAGTGCTGCTTTTCCATGTGGGTGCAGATATTTCTTTGTGGGAGGCAAGAGGACTGGCCTCTGTGCTACTGTCTTTGCTGTAACCACCATCTTTCCTGCTACAGCTGGAAATGCGAAAATCACAGAATGAAGCAGTGTGTGAGGGGCTGCGTGCTCAGATCCAAGAGCTCTGGGACAGGTTGCAGATTCCAGCAGAAGAGAGAGAAGCGGTGGCAATGGTTATGACTGGGTCAAAGGCCAAGGTCAAGAAAGCGGTAAGAAACCCAGAGGGCGCTGGGTCAGCAGTCACTGTGGATATTTTTGTGTTAAGTCTGATATCTTTACCAACTTCTGCTTTGAGCAAGCCTATTTTTAAAACAAGCATCAGAAAAAGGTGGCAGCAATCTGTCTTTTATCTTTTGTGTAAGTTTCTTAGGTTTCTGGCTCTTGGATATCAAAGGGGTGACTTAACCTCTGTGGTTTTACGTTGTGATTTTATTAGAAAGGGAAAAATTTTGCAAAGCTAGTGAATGTAAAATGTGGCAAGGATCTTTAACAAACCTCTCTGTTTCAGCTGCAATTAGAAGTGGATCGTTTGGAAGAACTGAAAATGCAAAACATGAAGAAAGTGATCGAGGCGATTCGAGTGGAGCTGGCTCAGTACTGGGACAGGTGTTTTTACAGTCAGGAGCAGAGACAGGGTTTTGCCCCTTACTATGATGGTTAGTCCAGAAGCAGTGGTGTTTATGTTGCCTGCACTTGTGAAAAAGTGCAAACATTTACTCGGAAGTACTTCCTCTGCTGAAGAGATATAACTACCTTTTGAGCCCATTCAGCATAAGTTGCCATTCCTGCACAAATAAGTGTTTGCAAATGCTACTGGGAAATAAGGGATCTCTTGATTTCTACATCACTGTAGCCTATAGTTGTGAAGCTCAAGTTTATCCAGGTGCAATGTCAAACTCTTAACAATATTATCTCACTTAATCTTCATGTCAAGAGATGAGGACAGGAAGGCACATAAACGTTGAGTAACTTAAACCAGAGACGCAGCAGGTAAAGGGCAGAGCTCACATTTGAGCCCACAGAGTCTGACCCCAGAGCCCAACAGAATTCTCACCGGAACTGAATATTATAAAGATGAGGCCATCTGTTCAGTTCCACACTGGGGGCGTTTTCTGTGGCCCAGCCCTCTGTTGAGCAGGGTGGAAAGGCAAAGACTCCTAAGACAGGTGAAAGAGGGTGCACCCCAGTCCCTTACTCCCTGCTCCCCCCAGGCTGATCGTGGCGCACCTGGCTTTTATGAGCCACAATGTATAGTTATTCATGGAACAGTTTTACTATCATGAAGAATCAGTTGGCATTTCAGAGGGATGAGGGATTAGTAAAGTGGGATTCTAAACACTAGAGGAATCTTTCTCAACTGTTGGGACTGTGTCTTGCAGAGGACTACACAGAAAATCTGCTCCAGCTCCACGATGCTGAGATTGTGCGGTTAAGAAACTACTACGAGAGTCACAAAGAACTCTTCGAAGGTGTGCAGAAGTGGGAAGAAAGCTGGAGGCTTTTCTTAGAGTTTGAGGTACTGTCCTAAAATTGTCTCTTTTCCTTAAAGGACAGTGAAGTGTCAAGCATGTCCTGTGTAGTCAGAGCCCAGTTTTTGCTCTTCACCAGGCTTCTGATAATACCCTGTCTTCATCATTAAGTCTCAGAATTACTGCTAACCCATCTGCATTTGTTAGTCTTATGTGCAGGAACATGTAAGAGGAAACCCAAAATAAATGGCTTAAATGAGGAAGTTTCTTACACAGGAAGCCCAGAGGTAGGCAGTGCAGGGCAGGGGTGGCAGTTCCACAGTCAGGGGTTCTCAGGCTTCTCCAGCTCGAGGCCCCCCTGGCACAAAGGGTCCAGTTGGCTGCAGAGTCCCCGCCGTGGCATTTCAGGCAGCATGGTGGAGGAGGGAGCACAGAAGGCACTGCCCCTCCAGCCCCCCAAGGGCACTGCCCAGGCTCTCTTCCCGGCGCCTCTGCTCATCTTCATATGCCGCAGCGCTGCTGGCGAGGCTGGGGGCACTGCTGCCCCAGAGGAGTTAGGGTCCTGCTCCTAAGGAAGGAGAGAAGGACAGACATCGGGCCAGGCCACTCATACTCTCTACCATCCCAACTCTTGCTGTTTTTTCAGAAAATTGCCGAGGTGTTGGGGCACATTTGTATACACTGAATTTCTTTTCTTACCAACGTAGCGCAGACAGGTTCCCTCAGAGCATTTTAGATCTCGGGACTGGGACTAGGATGAGGCGCCGTGGGCACAAAATCAAGCAGACCCATTCTCAGGTTCACACAGGCGCTTCAGAGAGTTCTGAATTCAACTCCTCAAGTTCACAGGTGGGAAACCAGGACTCGTAAGTGGAGAGAATTGAGTGAGGTCTTACAGCTGTTTAAGATCAGGTGTTCTGGTTGAAAGCAAGGAGGAGGCGGAGTAAATGTCAATAAAGAGGCAAATAATCCTTGTGAAATGCAAGTATTTAAGAAAAATAAGAGGTTAATTACCATCCCCTGTAATTATTGTTTACAGGTTGTCACCAACCAAGCAGGCTGCAAGGGAAATGGAATTTCTTTACAAGCTTAGCCCCCATTTTGTCAGGATTAGCTCTCAACTTTGCTGATTACCTGCCCCTAATTTTGAGGGTATACACCTAACTTGTATTTATAAATGATATGGTCATATTACTGTTCTGATACACTGAATACATGATAGAATAACAAAAAACAGAAAAGTTCAAAAGCATACGAAGCCTAACATACTACGTTTTTCTACTTGTCCATTTTGTGAGGATTAATTTACTAAAAGCCAGGTTATCTCTAAAACCCTTAACTTGGCACATTTAGGCTGCATTGTCTCGACAGGCCGGAAGTGAGTGGGCAAGTAGGGTTGCTGCCAACAAACTCTTGAGTATAGATAGACCTTCTCCTTGTCTCTCCACGAGCTCATTTCCTGTAACTGACATGTAATCATTTGACATCCAAACCAAGGAAGGGAGCCACTGACATTGGGCATTAAATATTAAAGTCTGTCTTCCCTTTTAGATCAGAAGGAAACAGTAGCTTTCCTGCACCCCAGTGGGTGCGCCTGCACATGGCGGGAGTGCTCACACCCCACTTCCCTGCCTCAGGACCCCGCCATCCCTCACTGCCGAGAGGGAGTTGTGGGAATGCAAAGCTCTCGGAAAGTCTCCTTACTAATAAGCATCCGTGGTTGACAGCAAGTCTTAGCAGAAGTTGTTGGTCTGACTGCCTGTCCTGGGGCTCACTGATTAAAATATATTTTCACAGAGAAAAGCTTCAGATCCAAGTCGATTTACAAATCGTGGAGGAAATCTTCTAAAAGAGGAGAAGCAACGTGCCAAGCTCCAGAAAACACTTCCTAAGGTAATGTTGCTAAGAGTTTTGTCTGCAGAATACCTTGCTTTTTGTATAATCATTTGCTCCCAAACTGTCTTCTCTCCCAAAGGTAGGGCAAGGATGATAAGTAAGACTATGCCTTCCTAGTTTAAGCAACTGAGTGTCAAGGTGGATTAGTTTGCTAGGGTGGCAATAACACAGTACCACAGACAGGGCGGCTTGAACAACAGACATTTCTTTTCTCCCAATTCTGGAGGCTGGAAGTCTGAGATCACGTGTCGACAGGCCTGGTTTCTGAGGCTTATAGATAATGTCTTCTCCCTGTGTGTGTCTGTGTCCACATTATCTCTCTTTATTAGGCTACCACCAGATATACTGGTTTAGGATCCACCCTAATGACCTCATTTTAACTGAATTACCTCTGGGTCCAAAGTAACTTGCCCACCTTTTCACAGCTGGTAGGAGGTAGATTCCAGGCTGGAATCCAGGTAGTACTCCTCTTCTATCACCGCCTCTGCTGTGGGCGCTCCTCCCCGGTGCTCCTCTGACTTTCAGCACCAACACCTCGGTGGCCACACGCTGGTCCTCACCTTTCGTGTAGGAACTATCCCTGCACTTGGATTTCGCAAGTGGGTCCAGCTCCCTGAAGTCTGCTTCACACCAAAGATTTGAAGTAATTAACATGTCCTTGTGTCTTGTCTCAGCTGGAAGAGGAACTGAAGGTGCAGATTGAAATGTGGGAACAGGAGCACACGAAGCCATTTGTGGTGAACGGGCAGAAGTTCGTGGAGTATGTGACAGCACAGTGGGAGATGCACCGATTAGAGAAAGAGCGAGCCAAGCAGGAGAGGGTACGTGAAGACAGTTTGGGAAGAGGGGGAGGTGGTCCTGTGAGCAGCCACTCTGCCAGCGCTCGAGGCAGCTCTGGGTGCAGAGACTTGGCAGCAGGGTTCTGGCCCCGCCCAGCCCCAGACCTGTTTTCTGCCTGGGATGTATCACAGTTGCTTCTGACTTTCACACAGCAACTGAAGAACAAGAAGCAGACGGAAACAGAGATGCTGTATGGCAGTGCACCCCGAACACCCAACAAGCGGCGAGGACTGGCACCCACCACGCCGGGCAAAGTGCGCAAGGTAGTGGCAGGCCCTGGACGGCTGCTGGCGAGGGGCAGGGCTGGAGGTCACCTTGCCTTTTGTCCTGCAGAGTTGAGGAAAGGGTTTCGCTGGACTTCAGTTTGAGTCCATTTGACAAGTAGAGCCTTATTGCCCTTCTGTCTCTACTCATACTTCATAACACATAAAACATTCGAAAATCACCTATAATATAACTCCAAGAGTACCACTGACATTATCTGGTGTTTTTCTTGTTTTAAAAAGCTTTTTGAAATAATATATTTTTACAAAATAGAGATCACAGCATATAATTGTCATCTCTGCCTTTTTACCTATTTTGTATTGGTTGTGGTTTTTTTCATAGCAGACTTTCTTCGGATACACACTCTTCTTAGCTGTATATTGTGTCCTCTTGACACACTCTATTTCCCTGCTTGATACTACTATGAAAATAAGGTGATGAACTTTTTTTTACATTCATTTATTTATTTTAGCTGAGCCATCCTGCCACCTGTTGGCAGCTCAGCGGCAGCTCAGCTCGGGCCAGGAATCGAACCAGCGACCCAATTGCTCAGAGCTTGCACTCTTGAGCGACCTCTTAACCAACTGAGCCACTCGGCCGGCCCTGTGATGAACTTTTAAAAACATGTATTATCACACTAAAATTCATTTCTAGAAAGGTTTGTTTTCACTATAATGCTGAGAACCTCTGTGCCAGATGCTGAGAGTACAAGTGGCAGTCCTTGCTCTCAGTTCTGCTTTCAGACGTTTCTAACGGCCCAGCCCACCCGTCACTTGGTCTGCGATACCGAAGTGGCCTTAACAACGTGTATATCCAGTGGCAGAGCCAAGCATGTGCTATTTCCAAACTTAAAAATTTTTTTGTTCATCTGATGGGTAGAAAGTAGTGTCTCATTATTTTAGTTTGCATTTCCCTAATTACTAATGAAGTTGAACATTTGTCTCTTTCTTACGAATTTTATAGGAATTCTTTATGTTCTGAATGCTACTCCCTTGGTGGTGGTGTGATAATAGCTTTTCTCAGTATTTCTGTGTGTCTTGTGTAATGTCTTTTTTTTTTTTCTTTTTTGTATCTCCTTTTTTAGTTGATTATCTTGGAACTTTTTTTCGTTTTTAATCAAATTTATTGGGGTGACAATGATTAGTAAAATTACATATGTTTCAAGTGTACAATCCTGTAATACATCATCTGTAGATCGCACTGTGTGCTCACCACCCAGAATCACTTCTCCTTCCATCACCATATATTTGACCCCCCTCTACCTTCTTCTGTTCCCCCCTTCCCCCTTAACCTCTGGTAACCACAAACTGTTGTCTTTGTTTATGAGTTTTTGTTTGTCTTGTTCCTTTGTTGCTTTCAGTTTTATATCCCACATATGAGTGAAGTCCTATGGTTCTCGACTTTTCCTGTCTGACTTATTTTGTTTTGCAGCTTGTCTTTTTACTCTCTATGGTATTTTGTTAATGAACAGGAAGTTCTTAATTTTCATACAGTAAAAATGTTTTCAATCTGTTTTCTTTAAGGCTTGTACTTGTACTTTGTAAGTAATCCATCCATGACCTGAAGCCACACAGATATTTTCATATGTTGTATTTCCTAGTCTGTGTCTTGTATTTGAATAGTTTTACTATCCCATTTAAGGTTTGTAATCCACCTAAAATTTTCTAATTACAACAAAATTTGAGAGCTTTATTAAGATTGACACATGATATTTAAAGTGTACACGTTAATCAGTTTTGACATATGTGTGCACTGAAACCATCACCACAAGACGATGAATGTATCCATTATCCCCAAACATTTTTTCCTCTTGCCCCTTCGTATCCCTTCCCCGCCCCCTCAGCTCCTGGTAGCCACAGATGGGCTCTGTCACTGTTGATTTGCATTTTCTAACATTTTATATAAAGACTCATATCATATAGTGTGGCTTCTTTCATGTAGCATAATCACTTTAGCGTAATTTCTTTAGAGATTCATCCACATTGCTGCATGTATCGATAGGTCACTACTTTTTATTGTTGAACGAGCGGTATTCCTTTGTATGACTGACTACCACAATTTGCTTATTCATTCACATATTGATGAATGTTTTGCCTTCTTTCTAGTTTTTTGGCTATTAGAGATAAAGCTGCTATAAATATTCATGGACAAGGCTTTGTATAGGGATATGCTTTCATTTCTCCTGGGTAACTACTTAGGAGTGTTATGGCTGGTCATGTGATAGGTGTCTGTCCAGCTTTTAGAAACAGAATGGTTATATTATACCATTTTACAGCTCCACCTGCTGGTCATAAACAGGCTTTGAACATGTTTCACAGGTTTCTTCAAAAGCTCTTCACCATGTAAACCCATCTTTTTTTGTTTGTTTTTAGCTGAGCCATCCTGCCACCAGTTGGCAGCTCAGCTCGGGCTAGGAATCGAACCAGCGACCCGATTGCTCAGAGCTTGCACTCTTGAGCGACCTCTTAACCAGCTGAGCCACTCGGCCGGCCCTAAACCCATCTTTCTTAAACTGCTCCTCGTACTCGTTTCTCTGTAGTGTCGGGACAGGTTGCTGAGCATGTTTTCTCAGTAATCTGTTTTTCTCCTCAGCTGAACACTACCACCATATCCAACGCCACGGCCAACAGCACCATCCGGCCTGTGTTTGGGGGGACAGTTTACCGCTCCCCAGTGTCTCGACTTCCACCTTCTGGCAGCAAGGTTAGTAAGCTCCTTGTGCAAGCACACTCCCAACACCGCCCCAACCTGTTTCTCCGGTGGCCCCACCTATACTGTTCCAGTTTCTAAGATCCCTGGATTCAGTGATCGTTGAGATGCTGAGAGTTGACAGATGTAAGCCGATTAATCGGAAAACTGAAAGAGAGAGAATGGTCCATCTGAGGCCCAGGAGCATTGTGGGGAAGCCCTGGGACGGGACTGGGAAATTGAAAAGTAGGTGGTGGTCTCTGTAGACTCAGGCAAGTCCCGGTCTTAAGTTGCTGCTGAGTAAATCCCTGCACATGGGTTCCTGCCCTGACACTGGGTCACTCGACAGTCAGATACTCTCACATAAGGAGATGAGGGTGTATGTGCTAAAATGTGTTCAGTGTTTCAAGGATTTTACAGAGTATGCTCAAGGTGCTCTGCTAATCATTAAGAATTCATACATATGTATATATATTATATGTATATATGTGTAAATTTTAATTAAAGTTTATTGGGGTGACAATTGGAAAGTTACATAGGTTTCAAGTGTACAATTCTGTAACATATCATCTATATATCACACGGTGTGTTCACCACCCAGAGTCAGTTCTCTTTCTATCGCCATATATTTGATCCCGTTGACCCTCATCTACTACCCCCTCCCCACTACCCTCTGGTAACAACTATTGTGTGTGTGTGTGTGTGTGTCTATGAGTTTTTGTTTCTTCAGTTGTTTGTCTTGTTCCTTTGTTACATTCAGTTTTCTATCCCACATATCAGTGAAATCATATGGTTCTTGACTTTTTTCTGTCTGACTTATTTCACTTAGCATAATAATCTCAAGATCCATCCATGTTGTCGCAAATGGCACTTTTTCATCTTTTCTTAGGGCAGAATAGTATTCCACTGTGTGTATATACCACATCTTCTTTATCCAATCATCTATCGAAGGACACTTCGGTTGTTTTCATGTCTTGGCCATCATAAATAAAGCTGCAAAGAACATTGGAGCACATATATATTTACGGATAAATGTATTCAGATTTTGGGGGTAAATACCCAGGAGAGGGATTGCTGGGTCATATGGTAATTCTATTCTTAATTTTCTGAGGAACCTCCACACTGCCATCCATAGCGGCTGCACCAATCTGCATTCCCAGCAGTCTATGAGGGTTCCTTTTTCTCCACAGCCTCTCCAACACTTGTTATTACTTGTCTTGATGATGACAGCCATTCTAAGTGGTGTGAGGTGATATCTCATTGTGGTTTTTATTTGCACTTCTCTGACGATTACTGATGTTGAGCATTTTTTTATACCAGAAATACTGTGTAGGATTACAGACACATGGCTAATATAAAGATGATATCAGCATGTGTTTGCGTGCACGTGCGCGTTCACTGTAAGGATATTACATTGATCTATCTTTCCTTTATCTACAGCCAGTCCTCACTTCTACCTGTTCAGGGAAAAGAACCCCTCGTGCTGGCCGGCATGGCGCCAACAAGGAGAACCTGGAGCTCAATGGCAGCATCCTGAGCGGTGGGTACCCCAGCTCGGCCCCCCTCCAGCGCAACTTCAGCATTAATTCTGTTGCCAGCACCTATTCTGAGTTTGCGGTAATTCACCTTTTCTAACATCTACCAGTCTCTGGGGAGCACACAGTTGGGGCAGTGGGTATCTTCCCAAGGGCACCCAGGCTCGTAGTTAGGACAGTTCTTTGAGGCTGAGAATCCCTTTCCTGCCTTGACCATGGGGTGGGGGTGGGTAAGGGGGGTACACAGGAAGGAGGCTGGCAGCAGCAACCACACATTTAACTTGGATCGTTCTGCCTAAGAAATACCATCCCCTGGCTGCAGGAGGCGACACTCTGATCGCGGCCCTGGTGCTCTCTTGGTGGAGTTCTTGGTAATTGTCTGAATTCTCTGTTCTTAGAAGGACCCGTCCCTCTCTGACAGCTCCGCTGTTGGGCTTCAGGTCTGTATGGCGAACTCAGCATGTCCCGTGTCCCCTTTCCAAACTGTTCTGTCATCTGCTGGCTTCTTCCCCATCTGGGCACAGGGCTGCACTAACCAACGATCTTCAGCTGTACTGTCACAACCTTTTTTACAAAGGAAGTGGGAATCCCTAATGTGGACTTCACAAGAAATGCATGTCTAGCTTCAGTTCCCAACAGACTAACCTGCTGATTAACAAGAAAACTTGTTCAGACTTGAATTGGATTCTCAGCCCCACCTAAAGTCAGGCAAAGCTTTTGTATCATATGATTTCACAGCAAAAAACTTTCACCCTCCCCGATTGTGACCCGAAAGGCCTCCAATATGCTGCAAAGAATAGAGGCCCCATCCCGTGGGGAGGGCGCCCCACCTGTGTGCTGCCTACGAGGTTCTTGGCCTGCGTGATGACAATTTCCTGGAGTATGTGCCTTACTAACACCTGGGCTGAAGCAGCTGTCTGCCAACGCTCGTTTCCGTGCCTGTGCCTCTTTCTGTCACGTTGAGCTGCTACAGCATATATGAGGCTCTGGAAGAGAGTCATTTTTCCACAACGCTCGTCAGCTCCCAGTGTCATGGTCCATGTGTACCTGCCCTTCCTGTGTCTTCTGTCTCCCCTCAGCATCTTCTCACTGAGAGGTGGGGGCTGCTGGGGTACAGCCCAGGGCGTCACTCCCCATGGCCGCAGCGCAGACCGGCCCAGTTGGCCAAGGCTATATATAGCTCGTTATGAGCATTGACGTCGACTTCATATTCTGCCCCTTTTTCGAAATTTCATGACAAGTATGGCTCTACCTATAGAAGCGGGTACGTGTCACTGGCTAGCTGATTGCTGGACAGAGGGTCTAGGTTTCTTTTTTTTTTTCTTTTTTCCTGCTCGGCCAAGCCCGATTTCATCCCGTTGGAGCTTAAATGTATCTGCTGACCTCGGTGATTAAGTCTAGGATACTTCATGGGCTCCTATGGGCAGCAGACCGCACCTGGCAGCACCAAAGCCAGTAGACTAACCTCTACTAACATCTGTCCTTTGCAGTCATTCATGCTTTATCTTCTGCTCCTATACCATGTGCTCCAGCATGAGATCAAATCACCAGCAGGTTACAAGGTCCTCAGCCCCAGCGATTGGTAGATATTGGTCTGGCCCATTGTCTTATAAAGGGCTCAAAACACCAAAGCTTGTTGGCCACCTAGCTTGACAACTCAGTCGTTTGTGAAGTGTAAGGGATTTCTCTCCTGGGGGCGTTTAACAATGGGCTGGCTGAGGAAAGGGGTCAAGGGCATATGTACACATGAAGCTTAATCTGTGACTAATAGAATGGTGCTCAGAGGGTTCCTAACACAGCCTGTGCCGGGCACCCGTGTCAGAGCAGCAGCCCTCAGGCGGCCATAGGCTGACACTTCCCCATGCTTATAAGGGCGGGGCAGGCATGAGAGGGAGTACAGCCACTGACCTTGTTTATTTTCCAACAGCGAGAACTTTCAAAGGCCTCCAAATCTGATGCTACTTCTGGAATCCTCAATTCAACCAACATCCAGTTCTGAGAAGCCCTGATCAATCAGCTAACTGTGGCTTCCTATGCCTGCCTAGACTGGACCTAATTATACAGGGTGGCTTGAATTTTTCTTGGGGTTACGTGTGCTCAAAACCTTGGAGAGTTTCATTACTGGGGGCCTAACTTACAGATGAAAGTCCATCATAGGCTTAGTGGGTCCTTAGACATTGGTATTGACTCAAGAAATACATTAAACGTTAGTTCGTAGCAGTAAGTAGAAATTTTGGCGTATGGAACCTAAGCGCACTTGCTAAAGCACGATGAAGGGCTTGTCTATCACCATCATGTAATCAAGGGATTGACTCTGCTCATCCTTGGGGTACGGGATGGGAAAACATTTTTCAGCTTGTACACTTGTTTAGCAATTAACATCTTTATTGTTTAGGGATGTTCAAGTAATGCTGTAGCTACAATAGCTTTGCTCTCACCTAAAGGCCTGTCCCCACCGCCCAGGACAGCCTTCCTCCTCACGAGGATGTGTGTGTGTCAGCAGCTGAGATGGCCTGACCTACACCACAGGTGACAGCTTGGGCTCCCCGGCGAAACTGCAGTGCTCTTATATGGTATGAACACATTTCCTGGTCTGAACTCTACTTATTCACTTTTTCTCTCTGTCCAGTGTCCCGCCCCCATCCCTGTGCACGCAGTCAGGTTGGGAGGCTGTTGGGGACATCTACGCCTTTGCACATGTCAGTCCTGGGGAGTCGTTCCTGCTGTAGTGTAGGCGCCCTCTTTCCCCACACTGTTGCTCACTACTGTGGTTCCAAAAGCACTAGTATTTATTCTTACTCCGCCTGTGACACGACTAGTGTCAGCACACTAAATGCTTGTAAGAAGGTTATCGGTATGGACTACGGCTAAGTGTCAGCCATGCTGTATAGTCACATGTATACATGTCCTGATTTTAAAATATAAATATATTGTTCAGAATAAATTAAAATGTGTGTACTTACATTTAAAAAGGATATATTGCAGTGTTTGTCTTCAGATATTCCCAAATGAGGTTATGGTTAGTTTGGTGGAAAGCAGAAATTTCTAGTCAGGAGTGTGGTTTTCATATTGTTTTAACATTTTTTTCTTTTTTCGTTCCTACTAATCTGTTTCATTGTCTTTCTTTCTATCTTGTTCTCCTTCATACCTGACTTTTCATTCTTTCTATTTACCCATCTAACTTTGATTCACTCTTTCCTTCTGTCTTTAATTCTGTTTATCTTTCCAACTATCTTTCTATTCTATACTTCCACTTTTTTCTAATGTTTTCATATTCTCAATTTTCTATATTTCTGTTAATCTATATTTCATTCTATCATTCATGCTCTCTATATTTTTTATATCTTCCCTACCTTCTGTCTTTGTTCTCTCTTCTCTCGTATGCTTCCTTCATCTATCTTTGTTTTTCTAATTTCATTACCTTCTGATTTTGTTTCGTTCAATCTTTATATTTATGTAACTTTCCTTCATTGATTTATTTTCCTGTTTTTTTCTCTTTCCATCTTTCTGATATATATACATACATAGCGTGTGTGTATTTATCTCTGGCGGTCTCCTGTAATCTATATACCTATCTTCTATCTATATTTTTTTCACTCTCACCATCTACTTCCATTTGCTTTCTATTTCTATCCATCTCATTCTCTTTATCCATCTATAACTCTATTATATCTATCTGTCCAACAGTATTTAATTTTGTATCTGTCTAGTTATGCCTATCTAATTATCCCTACCTATATATCTACTTCCCTATGCCTATCTAGCCCTACTTTTCTACCTCGATATCTATCCAGCTATTCCTATATATCTAATCCTACCTAACTGTATATGTATAGCTCTGCCTATCTAACTTTACACATATCTATCTAGCTATCCCTATCTAATTTTATATCTAACTCTATATCTATCTGTGCCTGTCTATCCCTATCTAACTCTGTATCTAATTTACCTTTCTAACTCTGTATCTGTCTAGCTAGGCCTATATTTCCCTATGTATCTAACTATATTTATCTTGCTATTCCTACGTATCTAACTCTACCTATATCTGTCTAGCTATCCCTGTCTATCTAGCCCTACATATCCAAGTCTATATGTATCCTGGTATTTCTATCTATTTCTCTCTATTTATGCCTAGCTATTCCTATCTATCTAACTTTATATCTATCTATTCCTATCTAAATATGTATCTAATCCTACCTATCACACTATCTATACCTGTCTAACTATCCCTATCTATCTCACCCTACATATCTAACTCAATATCTAACTATTCCTATCTATGTAATACTATCTCTGTATCTATTTATGCCTATCTATTCCTACCTATCTAGCAATTATCTAGCTATTCCTGTCTATCTGATCCTACCTATCTATATCTATATATCTATGCCTATCTATTAGCCATATTTAACTGTGTCTCTCTAGCTATGCCTAGCTATCTAGCCCTGTCCGCCTCTGTATATATAGCTATGCCTATTTATCTAATCCTACCCATCATACTCTATATATCTTTGTGTATTCCTATCTATATATCCCTATCTCTGTATGTACATAGCTATTCCTATCTAATCTTACCTATCTTTTAATGTATCTAACTATTCATATCTATTTAGCCCTATCTATATCTATCTAGCTCTTCCTATGTCTAATCCTACGTATCTAACTATGTTATCCACCTAGCTATCCCTTATCTAAGTCTTTATCTATCTATGCCTATCTCTAAACCTACCTATTTCTATACATATCTTTCTAGCTGTCCCTATCTATCTTGCCCTGTGTATCTATCTAACTTCATGATTCAGGATGTGGTATGGTTTTGGATGGGATGGGTTGTCGGGTGAGTTGGATAATGTGATGGGATTGGAACATGAATGTAAAATGGTAAGCAATGTGGGATATGATTGAAGAATTGTGGGATCTTACAGGAGTTGGCACGGAACAGGACTAGTGAAAATGGATGGGATTGGATGGGATAGGTAGAGATGTGGAATCATGAGAATGGGATCAGAGATGATATGTGTAAGAAATTGCATGGATGGGTGTAGAGAAGGGATAGTTGTAAGCACTGGATATTTGATGGGAGTAGAGATGGGAACCGAACATGGGAGGAAGGACAGGATGTGCATGGGGAATGGATATAGAAATTGATGGGATGTGAGATGTGGGATCGGAGATGAGAGCAGATGGGATTAGGATGAGAGCTAGAATATGGGAAGGAATGGGATGTGAGATGGGATGTGGGATGAATGGGAGATCAGATCCAATATAATTAGGCTGTGAGATGGGATGAGATGAGAGTAGGGATGGGGTATTGAATGGGAGATGAGATGGGATAATGGGGAAATGAGATGATAATGGAGAAATAACGGGATATGGTATTGGTGATGGAATAGGATGGGAGTGGATATGAGATGGGATGACATTCACAAGCTTGGTTGTATATTTTAACCCTGCATTGGTAGAATGAAGGGGGGAAACGGATATATGATGTGGGATAGAAATGGGAGTAGAGATGTGATGTGGACGTGTTGAGATGTGGGATGGATGGGATGGCAGGTCGGTTGGGATTTGGGATCGGAGGGCATGAGGTGGATGGGATTGGATGGAAGTAGGGATTAGAGATGTTATAGGAGATGGGGTGGGATGGGATTGGATCGGAGTAGGGATGGGAGTAGGGATGGGATTACGGATGGGATGTGGGATGGGATGGGGATTTGAGATTGGATGAAATGGGAGATGGACTGTGAGACAGGACTGTGGAGTGGGATGGAAGTGTGGTCCAATGCCATGTGGGGTGAGGTGCAGGATGGCACAGGTGGGATAAGAGATGGGATCAAAAGGGATTGGGAGGGGATGGGATGTTCCTCTTGAAGGGCCCATGAACAGACTTACTGACGGACTCACTCGTTCTGAGCTCCAGCGCTGGGGCAGCTGTTGAAAGGTGCCAGGGTCGTATGAGGAGGAACTGAATTGTCTGGGTCCAAGGCGAGGTCTGAAGGGGACCTTCCTCCCGACAGAAGTGCTGGAAGAACCCGTTGTTCCTTTGCTATGCTGTCCCCACTCCCCATATGAGTCTTCATCAACCTGGCTATCACTGCACTGCCCTGGTGATTCCCTGTGACCCTGCCTCACCCAACTTGCCGACCCACTCACACTTTCAATAGCTTTTCTATACAGAAGGCCTGTCTGGGCTTATTTTGTGGACTTGCCTAAAATCTCTCAGGTTTACAAAATCCAAACAAGCAGCCTCTTGCCTTGGTGTGTCCTGTGCCTCTTGCTAAGTGGCCGCAATCCTAGCACCAGCGGCAGCCAGCCTTGGATCTTGGCTTGGCCCCTCGAGGCACCTCCAAGCACAGCGGGGGTGGCTGCCATCTGCAGATTTCTTTGTGGCTCATACCAGGTGGACCTGAGCAAGGCACAGACTGTGGCTGAACTTGGATTGTGGCAGGGGCCCCTCCCAGGACACCCCGGCACATCAAGTGGCCCACTTGGATAGATCCAGGGCACCCTCCAGCAGTCTACCCAAAGGGCAGACTGGGCAGGCACCAGAGCCCCACTAAAGCAAATCTTGCTTCGTAGGTTCAGCACAGCTCCTCCACTGTAGTTCACGGCCACTCCTCACAACCAGTTAGCACAAGGGTCAGTACCTCTCATTGATGTGCAAATAGCAACCAAGGCTGAACTACAATAAGAGGACACATATGACCCACACAGCACCCAGCTTAGGTGGCCAGGGAGATTGCTTCACGGGGCCCCACAGGACACCCACTACATAAGGCCACTCTTCTAAGACCAGGAGACAGCAGCCCTACCTAATACAAAGAAACAAACACGGGGGCGACCAAAATGGGGAGGCAAAGAAACATCCCAAATGAAAGAACAAAAATCCAAAAAAAGAACAAGAGACAAGCAATCTACCAGGTGCAGAGTTCAAAACACTGGTTATAAGAACGCTCAATAATCTCAGTGAGAACTTCAACAAAAAGATAGGAAACAAAAATGGAGATAGAAAACCTAAAACATAACCACCCAGAAATGACTAAAATAACTGAAATGAGGGCCGGCCGAGTGGCACATGTTGGTTAGGTGTTGGCTTGGGACGCCAGCTCTGAGCAGCAGGGCCCCGGTTCAGATCCCACATGAGGGTCAGTGACGCTGTGCCCTCTATAGCTAAGATGGTGAACAACAGCTTGACCTGGAGCTGGGCTGCTGTGAGTCGCTGGCGACGGCGTAGGCTGCAGTGGGGCTGGCCGGCAGCAGGCGTGAGCGGCCGTCCAGTAGCTGGCAAACGACTGCCTCACCCAGGAAGAGTGCAAAGATAATACCACCATGGGCCAGTGAAGCGACATCCTCCAAAACTAGACCGAAGAACAAAAGGACAGCAACTTGTCTGGTCCCCTTTCCCTGACTCCCCAATGCTGTTCCCTCCCCCAATTCCCCAATAAAATCTTTTTTTAAAAAAAGGGCTATAACAAGAAACAAAGAAGGACCCAGTAATCCACTTCTGGGTATTTATCCAAAGAAACCCAAAATGCTACTTCAAAGGGACATGTGCATCCATATGTTCACTCCAGCATTATTTACAATAACTAAGATATGGAGGCTGCCTGGGTGTCCACCAACGGATAAAGAAGACATGGTACCTATATAGGTACCTACAATGGAATATTATTCAGCCATAAAAAAGATATCTTGCCATCTGCAACAACATGGATGGACCTAGGGGATACTGTGCTGAGTGGAGTAATTCATACAAAGATAAACTATCATGATTTCATTTATATGTGAACTCTAAACCAAATAAACTAAACAGAAAGAAGCTCATATATATTATAGAGAACATTTTGATGGTTGCCAACTGGG
>NW_017731398.1:810515-815455 GCF_001890085.2 Hipposideros armiger
CATAAAAACACAAATTCTGCGATTGCACTTATAAGAGGTATCTAGAGTAGTCAAACTTACAAAATGGAATGGTGGTTGCCAGGGGCTGGGCGGGGGGGGGAATGGGGAGCTGTTTAATGGGTAAAGTTCCAGTTTGGGAGATTGTTTGCACAACAATGTCAACAGCCTTAACACTACTGAACTTCACACTTAAAAATGGTTAAGACGGGGGCCGGCCAAGTGGTGCGATGGTTAAGAACTGGCTTGGGACGCCAGAGGGCCCCGGTTCAGATCCCACATATGAGGGCTAGTGACACTGCCCTCTACAGCTAAGATGCTGAACAACAGCTCAACCTGGAGCTGGGCTGCCGGGAGTCGCCAGTGATAGT
This sequence comes from Hipposideros armiger, assembly GCF_001890085.2. NCBI lineage: Eukaryota > Metazoa > Chordata > Mammalia > Chiroptera > Hipposideridae > Hipposideros > Hipposideros armiger. The sequence continues at coordinate 810,884 of NW_017731398.1, forward strand.
GTGAGCCGGCGTGAGCGGCCATCCAATGGCTGGCAAGCGACTTCCTCACCTGGGAAGAGCGCAATGATAATACCAACATGGGCCAGTGAAGCGACATCCTCCACAACTAGACTTTAGAACTAAAGGACAAACTCATCTGGTCCGCTTTCCCGATACCCCAAGGCTGTCCCCCTCCCCCAGTTCCCCAATAAAATCTTAAAAAAAAAAAGACATCTGCATACCCATGTTCATAGCAGCATTATTCACACATTAGCTAAGACACGGAAGTAACCCTAAGCATCTATCGACAGATGAGTAGATAAGCAAAATGTGGTCTATACACACAATGGAATATTATACAGGCCTAAAAAAGGAAGGAAATTCTGACACAATGCTACAGCATTGATGAGGCTTGAGGACATTGTGCTAAGTGAAATAAGCCAGACACAGGAAGATAAATACAGTATTATTCCACTTACATATTTAGAATAGTCAAATTCATAAGAAGAAAAGGCGGAGTGGTGGTTGCCAGGGGCTGGGTAGAAGGGAAAATGGGGGAGTTACTGCCTAGTAGGTACAACAGGTATAGAGTTTCAGATGCAGAAGATGAAAGAGGTCATGGGAATGGATACACAACAATATGAATGTATTTAATACCTCTGAACTGTGCAGTTAAAAATGGTAAGATGGTACATTTTTTAATGTGTCTTTTATCTAAATAAAGAATAGAAAAAAATGACCATCAACAAAAAAACATATAATTGAGGTATATTCATGCAGCGTAATACCCTAGAACAACAAAAATGAGTGACCTGCGAGGCACTACACAGATGGGTCGTGCAGTGCCGACTGAATAAACGAAACACAAAAGAGCATATGCTGAATGATTCCATTTGCCTCAAGTCCAAAAGCAGACAAACTAAACCGTATTGTGTAAGGATGCGTACAAGCGGGGTACAATTCTAAGTGAAAAGAGGGCCACGGATAAGGAAAGATGACCTCTAGTGGTACCCAATCTTGGCACTACCTCAAAATCACCTGGCGTGGGTGCGGATGTGGGAGCTTTGAAACCTCTGGCTGTCCAGGCCCCATACCGCGGTTTTGGTTTCATTGTTGGTGATTCTGGCCTTGGGCACCTGTTTCCAAAGCTCTGTAGGAGTTTCTAACGTGAGGACAAAGTTGAAGGTGAAGCCAGAGGGCTGTGAAGCGGGGAGCAGACGAAGGGCCTTTGGGGTGCTGGCAATGGTTTTCCTTGACCTGGGTGGGAGTTCACAGGTATTAGCTTTGTAATTTTTTATTATACTGCACACGTATTTTATGCCCTTATCTATATGTCAGCTCTTCTCTCTCTCCACAGCATACACGTAGGTGTTCCAGGGCCCACATCTCACAGTCATTACTTGGAGTTGCTTATCTACAAAGTATTCCACACGGCAGGGCCGATCGCAGCTGGTCATGTCCTTGTGGCCGAGCTGTCCGTATTTACCTACAGTGAAACGAGATCCTTGGCCATCCAGTCTGCTGGGCTCAGGGCTTCTCCCCTCCAAGAAGGAAAACCAGCCCATCGACCCAAAGGCTGGGCACCCTCCTGTGGGTGTCTGCTGTGAATTCAGGAGCCCAGCGTCACAGCCTCCAGGCCAGGCAAGCCAGGTGCCCTTCCCAGTTCCCTGCTCCTAAGCCCAGATGCTCAGAAGATGGATTTTCGTTTTATCTTTTTCTCTACCCAGTGCCAGATCAAAAGATGTTTCATACAGGCTGGCTAAGTGTTCCCCTGAGAGAAAAATTTTTCCAGAACGGTAGATAGGAAGTACTGGTACCCTGTATCCCCCAAAATAAGACCTAGCCAGAAAATAAGCCCTCACATGATTTTAGGTGCCAAAATATGGCACCTTGGCATACTGAATATTTTAAGCTTTAGGGGTTTGTGGAAAACGCACCCTTCTCCCTGAAACAGGTCATAAAACCCTCATGTGAGGGGTGCGTGCCCTCCATATCCTGGAGGAATCATGCTATGGCTTCTTCTCTGGCTAGGTCTTATTTTGGGGAAACAGTATCATCAGACCCTCTGAGTGAGCCTAGGTCTGCTCTAGAGAAGGGAATACACAGCTCTTCAGTCATGGTCCTGCCGTGTGTCAGCATGGCTCTTGTCACTTACCTTCTACTCCCACCTCTCCCCTCCTCTTGGTTTAAGCATCACAAAATCAAAGCCTTTACTTACCCCAACCCCATGTGTAGAGCTCTCCCGTTCCTGCAACGAAAAGGACAGTAAGGGGATGTCACCACTGCTCTTTGACAAGGCGTCTGTCTAGCGTGGCTTGCCACAAGCCACGGCCGGTACATTGGAAATCGTCATGACATTTGGCATAGCACGACATTCTGTCTCTCTCTTGATCTATAACAACAGTCTAATTACATTTGGGGTGGAAAGGGTCCAGACTGAACAAGTTTACCTTCCTACATGCCAACTGCTCAGCCTGCATCGCAGTCACTGAGTTCAGGACTGTCTGAAGCTGGACTGGGCAGGCCTGCAACCAGATGAAGAGGCTGGCAGGGGACAAGTCTGCCTGTGCAGAGGCTGGAGCACACTAGCCTGTCTCCAGAGAAGGCGCCTTTGGGGCCTGATAGGCTGGGAGCCACGTGGAGATTGGGGCTCTATTTGCTGAGTGAGGCAGCTCCTNTAAAGTGCAAACAAAACAGAAATAAAGTCACAGGTACAGAGAACAAACTGATGGTTGCTAGATGTGAGGAGGTTTGGGGGATGGGTGAAAAAGGTAAAGAGATTAAGAAGTACAAATTGGTAGTTACAAAATAGTCACAGGGATGTAAAATACAGCATAGGGAATATAGTCAATGGTACTGTAATAACTATGTATGGTGTCAGGTGGGGCCTAGACTTACCAGGGTGATCACTTTGCAGCCCGAATAGCTCAGTGGATAGAGCCTGCACTCTTAACAAGTCTGCTGGTTCAACTCCCACATGGGATGGTGGCTATGCCCACCCGCAACTAAGACTGAACATAGCACCTTGAGCTTAGAGGCCACGAGCTGCTGACGGGAAGCCAGATGGCGACTGGCGCCCTCCACAACGAAGACAAGAACAACAACTTGGCTGGTCCCCTTCCCCAATTCACCAACACTGTTCCCCTCCCCCAATGCCCCAAAATCTTAAAAAAAAAAAAGAATACTTAGGAATAAACTTAACCAAGAAGATATAAGACTTGTATACTATAAACTGTAAATGACTATTGAAAGAAATTATGACCTAAGTAAATAGACATCCTATGATTACGGACTACAAGACTATATAGTTAAGATGGTAACAGTCCCCAAAGTGACCTATAGATTCAATGCAATCTCTCTCAAAATCCCAAAGGCCTTTTTATGTAAAAGTTTATCCTTAAATTGATATGGAATCGCAAGGGATCCAAACAGCCAAAACAATCTTGGAAAAGAAAAAATTTGGAAGATTTACACTTCCTGATTTCAAAACTTACTAGAAAGCTAGAGTAATCACAACAGTGGGGCAATGGCGTAGCAATAGATATATAAATCAACAGAATAAAGAGCCCAGAAATAAACCCATACTTGACAGTTGTGCCAAGACCATGCAATGGGGAAAGAATTGCCTCTTTAACAAATGGCACTGGGCAACTGGATATCCACAAGCAATAGAATGAAGTTGGACACTTATCACAGTATACACTATGATAAAAATTAATTTGAACTGGATCAAAGATCCATAAGAGCTAAAACTATAAACTCTTAGAAGAAAACATAGGGGTAAATTTCATGACCTTGGATTTGGCAATGGTTTCTTAAACATGACACCAAAAGCACAAGGAATAGAAGAAAAATAGGTCAACTGGACTTCATCAAAATTTAAAACTTCTGTGTATCAAAAGACTATCAAGAAAGTGGAAAGACACCCACAGAACAGGAAAAAAACTACAGAAAATCTAATAAGGGTCTAGTATCCATAATATAAACTCCTACAACTCAACAACAAAAGACAACCCAATTCAAAAACAGGCAAAAGACTTGAATAGACATTTCTCCAAAGATGATAGTCAACAAGCACATGAAAAGTTGTTCAACATCACTAATCATTAGAGAAATGCAAAATAAAACCATAATGAGTTATTACTTCACACCCCCTAGAATGGCTGCTGCCAAAAAAACAGAAAATACCAAGTGTTGATTAGGATATGGAGAAATTGGAACCCCGGGTGCACTGTTGGTGGGAATGCAAACTGGCGCAGCCACTATGGAAAACAGTATTGCTGTTCCTCAAAAAGTTTAAAATGACATTACCATGTGATTCAGCAATAGCACTTCTAGGTACAAACACAAAAGAACTGAAAGCAGTCTTGAAAAAAATATTTGCACATCCATGTTCATAGCAGCATCATTCACAGTAGCCAAAAGGTAGAAGCAACCCAGGTGTCCATCAGATGAACATATAAACAAAATGTGGTATTTACATACCGTATTTGCCAGTGTATAAGACGATTTTTTGGCCCTGAAAAATATGCCTCCAAGTGGGGGGTCGTCTTATATGCCAGGTACACTTCAGATAGACTGCCCATAGTGCTT
>NW_017731398.1:820760-821833 GCF_001890085.2 Hipposideros armiger
AGCGTCTGGCTCGGGGTCTCCCCGCCCGGTCCGTCTTCCCGCTCGGCCTCCAGCACCACGGTCTGGGCCCAGAGGGGCTCCCCGCGTAGCGCCGAGCTGGGCGCCCAGGCCTGCAGCTCGGCCCCGGGCCCAGGTCCCCGACCGTCGCGCAGCACTACGAGGAGGGTCTCCGAAGCCCACACGTCCCGGAAGCCGCTCGCGGCGGCGCCGCCCGTGGAGCCCGACAGCTGCACCTGGCCGGCACCTGCACGTGCGGAGAGTGAACTGATTAGGGAGCGGGGCACGCGGCCGGGGGCGGGGCCGCGGCCCTGAGAGGGACAGCTGGGGTCGCTCACGGCTCAGGAAGGCGGTGTAGCTCCAGCTCGCGCTCACGCGGCACGTGTCGGCGTCCAGTTCCGGCGCGCGCAGCGGCTCGGGGCTGTGGACCTGGCGCGTGCGGCCCGAGCCCAGCGCCTGGCCGAAGCCGCAGAAACCGAAGCCGTACCAGCCTCCTGGGCGCTCCTCCGCCATGCCCTGAGAGCGCCCTCTGCTGGGTGGTGGAAGGCGGGACCAGAACTCGAGAAAATCCTTGCAGACAGCCCGACCGGACAGTGCAGCTGTCTTATCTATAAGATGGGGAAAGTGCCACCCTCCTAACCACAGAGCCAGGTGATATCCACCCCATTCGCTGAGCGGGAGCCTTGGCTAAAGTCCTACCAGATTTAGGAGGGTTCTGAGCTGTCTAGAGTGGGACATGTTCCCTGTCCTCCCTTCTGAGTCAAGCAAGCTCAGTTCTCACGAAGTGGGCAGGAAGGATTTTCAGGGGCCTCTCCCTCAAGGCGTTGGACTAGGATCTGAGTCCCTTCAGCTCCAAAATTCCTAGTGTTGGGCACATTATCCCATGTGATCTTGGGAACTAGAATTGTCCCCATTTGACAGTGAGAGAAAATAACCCTTACACAGTCTCAGTGTTTAGGATCCAGACGGGCAGAGAGCTGAACTCCAGGTCCACCCTCTGAGTTCAAAACTCAGTTTCTTCGGTTTTACAAAGGTGGGGATAGGAGAGGGAGCTGGGAGATGTTTGCACCTATCGT
>NW_017731398.1:822253-862849 GCF_001890085.2 Hipposideros armiger
TGTACTTTCTCTGTATGCTGCACGTTCGGCTCGATCAGAATTGCATAGGCATTTTCAAGCCTTTGAAGGTCAGGTCTTGGGTCTCTCCTCAGACCAAAGCTCATGGACTCATTCGGCCCAGCTCCTTAACCCTTTCGGTGTCCAATTCCAACCACGAGGGCCTCTGACCTTGGTCGTGACCCTGTGCCCTCGGCCCCTTGGGCAGCTCCTTCTGACGGGCCATATCGAGGACGGAAAGGCGGGGGCGCAGAACTGCAGCCCAGGAACTGGCTGCCAGCTGCCAGGGGAAAAGGTTGGAAGGCCCGCGCCCTAGCCGAGGCGCCCATTGGCTGTGACAGCCACCCCCGGACCAATAGCCGGCGACGGCGGTGGCGTCACAACTCCCGGCGGGCAGCCGCAGGTCGGTGCTCACCTCGGTATCAACTGTGTCTGCTGCGACCTGTTCAGTCCATGCTCCGTGGAGCCTATCCCGTGGCCTACGCTGGGCTACTCCGGCCTCGGTGCGAGGACGACGAAACCTCAAGTGGGTGTGGGTCCTGGACAGAGGTGAACCAGACGGTCCCGCCCCCCGCACAAAGCGGGAGGCGCGGGGCCCGGATTAGAAGCACTTGGGGGACACGCCTAAAGAGCCCATAAAGGGTTGGCCAGTAGTGACCTTGCAGACCCGAGCATCCCAGCACCCTCAATCTCACCACCTCACACTGGCCGAACTGCAGCCCAACCGGAAGCAGCCGTACTACGCACGTACCTCGGCGGGCCTTAACTCCCATTGGCTGGGAACCTGTCATTTAATCTCTATTGAGCCAATGAGCTTTAGCTGGGCTGCGCCCGCAGAGCGCACACAGGCTGGCGGGGAAGCCAGACCCGGCTTCGTTCCTACCCGACTCCGCCAACTGGAGCTTCCTGCCGGCTTCTTCCTTGAGGGGAGACCCTGCCCGGGCCACATACCCACCCAGAATCCGAGCACTGCCTGAATGGAGGTCACTGAAAATTCTTAATACAAAGAAAGTGTTGAAGGGCCAGCAACTACCCTAAACCCAGCTTTGTAGTTTAACCTTTGAGCCTCCAACAGGATTATGCAGCTCAGTGGGCCAGGGTGGGTCATCCGTGGGATTCCTTCCTCAGAAGTGGCTCCGCTGTGCACTTGACCCCGCCCAGTTCCTTCTCCAGAGACTGGCTCACAGCCAGCCCTGCCTGCCCTGGACAGGACACACATATGAGTTCCACACACTTTTATTAGAGGGTTGGGACAGTCCTGCTAGGAGGCTTGGGTGATGCTCATAGCTGGTGAGGCTGCTCGGTGTGCCCTTCCCAGTGCCGGAACCCACAGGCTCAGCTTCCCCACTCCCAGCTGTCTACAGTAGTACCAGAAAAGCCCTGTTGCATGAGGCTGGAGGCAGTGCTGGCAGAGCAGGGCTGTGGTGAACGTGGCCGCTGATTCAGAACAGAGGACATCAAAGGGCAACTGGCAAGGTGAGGCCAGAGTGCTCAGCATCTGAGCCACTACCAGCCAAAGCTGCATGTCCTCGTTCCCTGTGCTGCAACAGGTGGCGTGTGCATGAGAAAGCCCCTCACTCTCCATCCTGGTTGGGTTTGATGAGCCCATATTCCACTGCTTTCCCCAGGCAAGCTGCAGCCGCCGTTGTGACAGGGCCCTCCTTGCTCTTGGCCAGCACTGATAGGATCTCCAGCATCTCGCTCTCCATCAGGGTGCTGGCGATCTCACGCGAGGCCTCCACCATGTTCAACACCACCACGGCACCCCGGTGCTGCAGCTCCTGACTGGGGCTCAGAAGCAGAGCCTGCAGGATCTCCAGCCAGTGTGTGGTCTGCAGGAAACACGGTAGTGTGACCCCCCACCCCGACCAACAGGCTTCATGAACCCTGGCAGGGGGCACCAGCCCACACTGAGACTTGCCCCGCCGACCGCTCCTATGCTGGGGACTCCAGGCCACCTCCCCTCCCCGCAGAGAGGCACTGACCACTTGGGGGATACGGCTGCACAGCGAGGGCCGCATGGAGGTGAGCATGGCCAGGCCCCCGGCGGCCGCCCGCCGCAGCAGCTCGTCGTCCTCCCCACTGTACAGCACCAGCAGCTTTAGCCGGTCATTGCCCTCGGCTTCAAAGAGGTCCTGTACCTGTGGCCAAACAAGGGGGTGGACCAAGTCAGCCGGGCAAAGCCCACCAGGGCACAGGCGTCCACATGACCGTGGGAAGCAGCCCTCACCTCCTGGCTCATGGCCAAGTTGCACATGCACTCCGTAGCCGCCCGGCGGATCATCTCGTGCTCCTCAAACATGTAGCCCTCGACCATGGGCACAGCCTTCTCCTTCAGGATCTTCTGCCTGCGGAGCCCAGGGTGGGAGGGTCAGCACCAGCAGGGTGTCTGCATCCTTGCCACCACGCCTGTGTCCCCATCTAGTCCAGCCCTGGGCAACGCCCAGGGACCCTACTGTACCATGTATGAACTGCAGTGGTTTCCAGCATGAGACCATGGACAATGCTCTAAACTAGGATGCCGGTGACCCTGACCCAGCACTCAGGCCACCTCACTTCATCGTATCCACGGCCCCAGGGTGAAGGTGCAGGTGTGTGTATCATGACTACTTGACAGAAAAGGAAACCAAGGCTGTGTAGTGAGTAATGTAGCCACGGTCACAATTAGTAACAACAGCTGATACGTATTGATTGGGAGCCAGGGAGCCAGGTCCCTTCATACTGTTTTACATGTATTTTTCTCATTTAATTCTCCTCACCACTATGCCATGAGGTAGATACTATAACCACCCCATTTCACAGAGGGAGTAACAGAGGCATGGAACTGCTAAGTACTTGGCTTGAGGTAACACACTAGTAACTAGAGAAGCCAGGGTTTGAACCCAGAGAGTCTGACTCCAGAGCCTGCACTGTTATCACCCAGTGCCTTGTCCCCGGTGGAGCTTTATCCTCCACTGTTGACACAGAGGAGTCACTGTAAGGCTCAGACAGAGCAATGACCGAAGAGAGCTTTCCTAACTGAAAAGCACTTTACTGGGGATAACCTAAAGTCCACGTCCCAAGGAGCCTTACCGGAGCCTCTCACTGATCCCCGCCAGGTTCGTTAGAGCCATGAGCGCCTCGAAGTTCTGCAGGCCTGAGCAGTTGAGGTGCAACAGGGAGACAAGGGGCCGGACCACCTCATAGATCTGCGATATGCACCCCACCTGTCAGGGTTACTCGCCCCAGCCCCTACTGACCCCACCGACCCTGCAGGCGGCAGTCCACCCCAAGAGAAGGGTGCCCTCCCCATCTTGGGTCTTAGCAAAGCTGCCAGTTCCTGTTGGTCCTTAAGAAGGAGCCACAGCCCAGGTCAGAGGCCATCAGGGCCCACTGAGGGAACAGGGTGGAGGAAAGGCCAGGTCTGGGGCAGGAAGACACGCACCCGTTCTCCAGGAAAGGTCATCTCTGGGTTGGAGGTGATGGTGAGCTTGGCGAGAGCCTGGGCTGCCTTTGTCTGCCCCACGTCAGTGCCTTCCAGGGCCAGCGGGAGCAGAGCCTGTAAGGACAGTCCTGCAGTGTCCAAGATGTGCCTGGGAGCGTAAGGCCCAAGCAGTCAGGCCCTGACGCCCTGACTGTGCCTCCCTCAGCTTTCTCCTCTTCGCTCAGACCCTCATCACCTCTCTGAGGTTTCCCATTAAGCTACGCAAACACTTCCTGAAAGGACTACCATTTAAGGACTAAACATGGTCTGTGCTGGGCGCTGGGGCCATGGAGGTCAATGGCACAGGGAAAGGAAGAGAACTCAGGACCTTAGCACACAACGCGCCCAACGCTCCAAGGAGCCCACCCTCATCAGCATCACTAACTCAGCAGGAAGATATTAAATATGCTTTTCTGTTCCACATCTAGCACTAACCTCTGGTGTCACGGCCACTGACTCATGTTTTATAGACCACAAGGAAGGAGTCTCTGTAAATTAGCTCACCTTGCCCCCTCCCTGAGCGACCACAGTGCCGCGGTCCTCTGCCTCCTCCACCAAAGCCAGGAAAACCCTGCAGGGAGAAGGCGGTGGTGGTGGTGAGCCGGCCCAGGGCTCTGGCAGGCAGACGCTCCGCTTCTGAGCTAAGGAAAGGAAGGCAGCCAAACGGTGGCCCCCTGCTCCGAGAGGCCCACGGCACCAGGACTTGCTCCCTCTGCAGTTAGTGGCAGCCTCAAGGCTTGCGAGGCAGGCTCACCTGGACAGCAGCTCTCTGCAGGAATTCGTCAGCACGGGGCTCTCGGTCTTCACCATGCACGTCATGGCGGACACCACACCCGCTGCCAGCAGCTTCTTCACCCGAGCCCGCACGAAACTCTGTTTGTCCTGGGGAAGGAGGTAGCTTAGCACGGGAGCCTCGGCCGACTAGACAGGGAAAGGGGACCCTCCTCACGGCACAAATTAATGAACATGAAAACAAGGCAAAAACCCACTTAAATGGAAGGCTCGTCTGCTGTGGATGCCCCAGATCAATAGATCCCAATGATACAGAGACCCCCAAACCCATTCCAGCGGCCCCCTTACCTTGGGGTGCTGCTCGGGCACGTGCTGCTTGGCATACTTGGCCAGCTCCACCATCTTGGGGTCGGGCTCCTCGTAGTCGTAGCTGTTGGTACAGTTCACCAGCGCCGAGGCCACCGCAAAGAGCACCGACCTCTCCTCGGCCTGCCAGGGGCAGAGGGACAGTCAGCGGGCCATCTCAGGGGCAGGGCAGCATGGGACCAGTGGCTCCCAGTTCTACCCTCGGCTGGAGCACGTGGGCACCAGGATGAATCTGGGGACATCCCCAGGTTCCGGTCTGGCACCACACTTTGGGAGCTCTCACATTTGACCTCCCCAGCTCCTCCAGGGATTGTCCTTTCTGACACTGCTGCTGTGGGCCAGTATGCCCACGCACACAGTGTGGCCACTCGGGCTACCAGCCCTTGCCCCCCGAAGCCACAAAATCCTGATGAGCTGTAATCCTAGACGGGGACCCTGGATGACTGCAGAACCCAGGGAGCTACCCGGCTGAGCTGGAACAGAGCCTTCAGGGCGGCCTCGTCCTCCACAAACTCTTCCTTCACGTCGGCGTCAAAGGTGAGGTAGGCCAGGCCCTCCACTGCCCAGCGCCGAGTGCCCGCGTCAATCTGCTCATTGCACAGCCACCTGGGGACATGCAGGGTAGTGGAAAGGCCGTCAGATGGGTGAGAAGGGGCATTAGGGCCAAGGGGGCAACACCAGAGGCTTGGGCATCCCCTCCACACAAGGAAGCAGTTCACATGGCAGGACCAGGAGGGTCTGCCTCGGGAGAGGGCAGCAAGGAGACCCCGCCCGCCACCCAGACCCTCCTCTGCTGAGGTCAGGCTGACGGTGGGGAGCCACGGACAACGCCAAATGACTCACTTGCGACACTGCTTGGCCAGTTTGAGAGTGGACCCTTCAGCAAACTGCTTCATGCTAAAGTCAGTCCCTCCAGCCGAGCCGAGCTTACAGAGTCCCTGGAGGAAAAGGCAAGAACCAGCTGTTGGCCTCTGGGGTGGACACAGAGCTGTGCTCCTGCACATCTGGCGTGGGCTCCCTCCCTGACACTCTGCCAGGCTCTCTGGAGGCCACGCACCCCCTGCCAGGCTACCATCTAGAGCATTTCGCAACAAAGTGAGCGCTTGGGGTGGTCACGTGACACAGCGCCTTGTTAGAGGCTGGCACGTTGGCCACTATGCTGTCTGTCCTGGGCCCCAGCCCCTCCTGATCTGTCCTGGGATTTGCTCTGTTCCTGTCCACGTGATACAAAACAAACCTTACAGGCAGAGCTAAGACGTGCGTGGGAAGAAGACAGGTGCCTCAGCCAAGGCCAAGATCCTTATGGGATGGAGAAACCCAGGACGAGGTGCCCCAGGGCGAAGACCAGCTCCCCCAAGGTAACTGCCGTGGGCTTATGGGGGCCAGACAGACCCCAGACCACCAGCTCATGGGGCCACCTGCAGGCCCAGCCTTTCTGCCCAGCCCTGACCAGCCTGGCCCCGCCAGCCCTCCAAACTCCTTCATTGCTGTCTCCTGCAGCTTCCGCCACCACCTCCAGGGGCAGCATGTGCTACCTGCACTGTCAGGTTTCCCTCTGCCTAAGGCTCACCTCTCTGACTTGACCCAGAGCCCTGTGAGAGGAGCAGCCAGGGCCCCTGCCTCCGGCCTGGACGAAGCCCTGCACGCCCACATTTCCTCCTAGAGTGTGCTGGGGCCACACCCTGACACCAGCCGGCCGGGCACCCCACGCGGTGGCCAGCCTGCCTGCCCAGACCCGCCCCTCTCACCACCAGCGCCCGGATGCGGATGCTGTCCTTCTCGCTGCGCTTGTATAGGTCCTTCAGCAGCGAGACGCCGTTGGCGGTGATGAACGAGGCCCGCTTGGCCTTGCCAGCCGCGTGGATCAGGGCCTCCACAGCCACCAGCTGCTCTTCCTCCCGCTCAGAGGCACACAGAGCGATCACGCTCTCCATGACGCCGTTCAGCTCCAGGGCCCGGTTGCCGGCGTCACATGGGCCCTGCAGGAGGCAGGACACCGTCTGGATGGCCCGCAGCTTCCCGGCCATCCCTTGGTCCTCAAACCAGCTCCTGGGGGCAGAGGGTGACAGCTGTCACACCAAGGCCAGCACAAAGGGACTCTCATCCCTCCCTTCCCCTCCACTGGCCAGGCATCTGCACTACTTGGGAAGAACAGCAGGAAAAGCCGCCAACAGGAAGACAAGGCCATCCCCCCAGACAGCAGTGCTGACGTTCCTTACCTAGGCTTCCATTCCAGCCTTCCCTGAAGACACACCACCTCTCACTCCCACCACCCTGTTCATCTCCTTTCCTGTACTTATTATTAAGATCTAAAATTGTTCTGCTCATTTTCATAATTTGTCATTTCCCAGCTGTAAGCTCCGTAAGGAAGGGCTGTCACATTGCACTGCTGGGTCAGAAGAGACATAGTAAGTGCTCAGTAAACACAGTAGGTGCTTGATGGCATTTGTGGCATTATAGAGAACTGATGTGAAAAAGAAAGTCCCTGGGGAGGTCACTCTGGAACAAGAGGTGGGCCTCGGGAGCACTCTGGCCCCTGCTGGTCCTCCCCAAGGCTGCTCCCTTCGCTGAGGGCCTTTCACTGCTGCCCCTCCCCAGGAAGCAGAGCTCTTGCCGGAACCCCTGGCAGCGGGAGGCAGGCCGACCCGCTTACTTGATGTAGTTTTCGCACAGTCGGTGGAAATTCTCCCTCTCGGCATCACACTTCAGGTCATCGAAGAGCTTGCTGAGGAGAATGGAGGCACTCATGCGGCTGTTTGCTGTCACCCTGAGCTCCCCAGGAGGCTCCAGCACAGAGCCCCCCACCTCCAGAATCTTTTTCAAACCTGAAAAGACACCCTGTTTAGAAGCAGAACACTAACCCGACAGGCAAAGGGAAGAGGTCTCTGGGAGATGCACAGCAAAGCAGGTGGACAAGGCTGTAGGGTGCAGACAGCTGCATCGAGGGCAGGTTGAGACAGCGTGGTCGGCTGACCCGCTGCTGACCGAGGCAGCTGTGGGGAAGGACCTCGAAAGTGAGGTCTGCGTGCCGGCCCTGCCAGCCGGGCCGAATGCTGGGGCTTTGAGGTTCCTCATGTGTAAAACTTATGGGAAAATCACAGCCACAGCTCACAGGATTACTGAGGTAACGAGGGTAAACACCCATTAGACGTGCTCGTGCAGAGACTTTTGCCAAGCTTAACTTATTTATATTTTACGGGAAAAGAGCTGTGTGAATTCAAGTATTAAACTTTAATATTTTTTCTTGAGTATAAAAGTAATATTCACTCACTAAAAAAAAAACCCTTCAGATACAGAAAGCTTGTCCAGCCTCCCAATAACCTGCCAGCAGGCCTGCTCAATGGGCACGCATGTGCACATGTTCACAGCTAAGGGTCTAACTGAGTCACCTAAGGGTCAGGCCACAGGATGCACGTCAGTGCCGACACACGGCGAGGTGCAGCCACTCCTGGGGATAAGCAGGCCCAGCCACCCAAGCAAGACACAACACATATGCTCAGGCTCTTTCTCTTTCTAAACAGTATCACCTACCTTGGTCAATGACCCAGAGGGTGAGGCTGTTGTTGGGGTCCTTAAAAGACTTCCGGGGCACCATTTTAATCAGGAGGGTCAAGGCGTTGTCTCGGCCTTGGCCTGAGACCCCCACCTCAGTCAGTAGCTCTAAGAGGTTACTGATGAGGACCTTCAGCTCCCGGGAGGGATCTGGCAACGAGAAGACATTTGTGGGTTCCATGGTGACCCAGCCATGTGACCTTTGAACTTCCCCAAGAGGCCAGGGAGATACAGGGAGGGCTGGGTTCTGGGCTGGGCTCCAGCCTTCACTGTACCCTGGCTGCTGAGACTCCGGAGTAAAATACTGTCACCAAGGCATAGTCCAGAAAAACTGGCAAGTCTGGTCACAAGAGACCTGGCCTGGTTGGCTCGGCCCTTTCCCCTCCATGACCACTACACCCAATGGACCACAGACCTGCCTCTACTCACCCACGATGATGGCGCCTTCTTTGCCTCGGAAGCCTTTCTTGACGCCTTCCTTGAGGGCATCAAACATCACCTGCAGCAGGTGGCAGGCAGCCAGGGACACAGCCTGGTTTTCCACGCCCAGGATGGAGACGACCCGCCGAGTTCCCAGCACACTCAGGGTCGCCACAGTCTGGAAGGGAGAGAGGTGGACAGAGCCCTAGGCTGCTGAAGGGCGGCCGCAGAGACCCCTAACTGGGGGTTGTGAGTGTGGTCGGGGGAGACAAAATTCGGGCGGAAGGAGCAGCTCCAAGTGAAGACAATGTGGCCTGACTGAGGGTGTGACCAGGGGAATGCCGAGATTATTTTGTTGGAAAGCAAATATTCCAGAAGGAGCCACCACTACCTCCCCAATTTCGGCTCCTCGGAGAAGACAAGGAAGACTGTGGCCCTGAGAGCAGCCATTCTGGTTCATGTCTCTCCAGGAAGGAGACACGTAAACCTGGACAAAGCTCTCTGACTACCAGCCCAGAGACACTTAGTTCCTCCCTAATGCTACCCCTGAGGGATGTGGACATGCATGGAATGGACCACAGGCCTCTCCACCCCATTTCTAAGCTGGAAACCCCAGCAGGTCCACACGGGTCTACCCCAGGTCACATGGGGGAGCGCAGGAAGGCTGAGGGAAGTGGACGGAATCCACATGGGTTTACCATTCTTGGTTCTAGGACACCCAGAAATATAGCCTGAGTTCAGAGCTTTCACAGAATATTTCACAGTTCCACTCCGATCTAGGGAATTGTAGGTTCCTCTAAAAGCAACCAAGAGTCAAGTCCCTGTCCCCGGGGTCCAGCCAGCTCAGGTAGGCACTGGGGCATGGACTTCTCCACACGGCCAGGACAGGGCTGTTCTTGCTGAAGTGTCTGTGCTGGACCCACAGTCTGCGCTGACAGACCCTTGAGAGTCAAGCTGCTCATATCTAGCCACTGCCTCGATAGCCAACATGCTGTGGGTGACATTACTCACCACATCACTCGCCGTGAGGAACCCCCACTCCGGGGAAATGCACATCGGATTATCAGGGAAAGACAGATGTCCTGTTCTTTGCAACAAGCTTGCTTTGATCACATGGACAGTAGTGAGTCAGTGACCAGGTGTCTCCATGAGTAGCTAAAGGAAAGCCTACCTCGCACTCAGTAGCCCCATCTCCCCACCAAGCAAGTGCTCAGGTGTCAGTGACTTTACTCTTTCCTGACCCCAGTTCGTCCCACATCATATTTGAGCCATTTTAAGTTTTTCCTCTCTTTCCTCCTTTACATGTCTCCTTGTACTCTGCCTTAAGTTTTTTGGGGGGTAATAAGCTGAGGGTGGAAGGGTGGATGGGTGAGTGGATGGATGGATGGATGGAAGGACAAATGGATGGACTAAAGCAGTAACTAGACAGTCCACCCCACCTACCCGTGACTGGTGCTCGGAGCAAATGCCGACCAGCGTGCGCAGAGCTGCCAGCATCAGGTCCGTCTCTCCTGTGTCCAGCAGGCGTTGCAAGAGCTGGACCCCATTGCTCCGGAAGATCTTCTCAGCCCCAGCATCCTCCCGGGCCAGCACCACCAGGTTCTGAGAGGCCTGTGTCAAAGGAAGCACACGTAACATGGACACTGCACGCAGCACGGGGCCAGGGAGGCAGAGGCCCTGAACTCTGGCCCTCACTGATGTCACTTAACAGCAGAGTGACCTTGGCCACAAATTTAACCTTTCCGAACTTCAGTGTCTTCCTCTGTAAGCAGAGGGAAGAGCCTGCTCTCAGGGTGGGGTCCTGAGTCCCTGGCAGAGCCTGGAGGGCAGGGATAGTGCCTCAGTCCCCTCCTGGCACAGGGCCTGGCCAACAAGGTGCTCAGTGCACACTGGTTCCCTCTCCTTGGCTCACTCCCAGGCCCCAAACCCTATGAGCTCCCGCCCAGACTCTGTGAACTGGGAGTTCCGCTCTCTCTCGCTCAGTCCAGGCCCCATACCTTCTGCTTCTTCTCAGTGCCTTTCTCTTGTGGGTCCAATAGGATCTGAAACATCTGTTCCACTTTGGCATCCGTAGAAGACATGTATCGCACCTATGACAAACCAACAAAGTGGGGAAGACATCACCTCTCTTGGCCAGAGACGACACGTTCCCTCTTTGTCCTCTCTTGCTCCTCCCAGGGCCTGGCTCCTTCCCTGGGAGGCACAGTGAGGATGTGTGGGCTTACGGCTGGCACCAAGCTACCTCGGGCAGGAAGGGACTCGCTCGGCAGCTTCTCTTGAGCTTCCCGTGGCTGTTTTCCTCTCTGAGTGACTTCCCGCTTGGGCAGCAGGGGTGGCACCTGTGCCGAGGGCAGTGCCTTTCAGAAGGGGAGGCATCCTGTTAGCCACAAGGCTACCCGCTCCCAGTGGTGCTACAGATGTTGGGACAGCATGGATGCACCGTCTGTGGCACTGAACCCAGCATTTATACTTCTAGCGAGGGAGCCAGCGGTTCATGGGGCAGTTGCTAATGCTCCCTTTAAGTCAAGCATTCTCTTTCTGATAGTTTTAAAAAATAATCTGAATGAGCAAGATCACCCAGGCCCTCTCCCACCCCCCAGTCCTGGGAATGGATGGTGGCACAACCCTTCCCCTCTTGCATCCATGGCAGGCATGACTAATCAGTCACAGCACATTCTCCTGCTAGGCCCAGGTGACTCCCTTCCTCATCCCTCTAAACACAGGGCTCTAGACAGACCCTGCTAATCAAACAGAGCCGGCACTGTGAGGAACACAATTTGCCTTCCCACGTCTCAGCCTTTCCATAAGTATTTCCTGCTTCCATTGCGTCAGTACTTTAACACCAAATTATCTGGTTAATTCAAACTTGGCTATAGTTCACGAATGGTCTTTAGATTCTTTTATCCTAAATTAATTTTTTAATATATGTGCCACACAAACAACGCTTGATTTAAAAAATTAACAGATGAAGCCAAGTCTCCTCTGAAAAGCCCCCTCATCCCATTCCTTTCCCCAGGGGTCACACTGTCACGATTTTGATGTGCATCTTTTAAATTGTTTTCCTTCATATTTACATATCCCAGGATAATCAGAGAAAAAATATGGTATTGTTTTAGGGGGCCGTTTTAACATAAACAATATCATACTATATGTGTCATTTTATATTTTGCTTTTTTTCATTTAACAAGTGTTGGCTTTTCATGTCCATACACGTGGACCTATCTACTTTTGGTTGCTATAACAAACAATTCTGTAGTAAGGACATCACCCAGTTCATTTAGCCATAATGCTGAGCAGTTAGGCAAGTTCCAGTTTTTCATTAAGACAAGCAAGGCTGAACTAAACATACACATGCCTGCTTGTGGACACGGGCAAAGGGAGACACATCAACATACTGGATCACAGGATACGCTCATTTAGAATTTTAAGAGATGTGCTCAAGAACTCTCCCAAAGAGCTGTACCAACTTACACAACTTCCAGCAGCCATGAGTGAGCCCATGTCCCCCCCCCAACCTCACCACTTAAGTGTCTGCCTCCCTCCTTCGAGCAAAGCGTACAAACTTTAAATGTTTATCAAACACTCCACCGAAGAAACAGCACCTTGCTGTTATTGTAGTTTGCTTTCCCTACCTGCTGGCAAGGTAGAGCATCACTCTATAAGCTCATGTGTCATCAGTACCCGCCCTCTGCAGAGCTGTGCTTACACCTGTGACCCGGATCCCTTTACCAGTGTCCCTCTACCACCCATCAACGCCATGCTCTCTCACTCACTCACATACCTTCTCCTGAATCTGGCCCCCGATGTTGCGCAGGGCCTCCTGGAAAACTCTGTTCTTGGGCTCCAGGCTCACACATCTCTGCAGGTCAAGGACAGCTTGGTCGAGGCGGCCCAGCTTCTCGAGGGCTTGGCTCCGCCGGTAAAGAGCTTTGACATCCCCACCGTCCTTTTCAATGGCTGAGCACAAACGGGAACTCTGTCAGCACCCGTGAGGCCACCATCTCCAGGCAAGAGCAGGAGGGAAAGGTCTTGAGGGCCAGAGGAAGGTGGGGGACGGATGTGGGGCTCAGTACTTCAGCCTCAGAAAAGGTGAGGGTCGCTGCAGAAAAGGAAATGCCCGAGGAAGTGGGAAAGAAAGAAGGCAGGTGTGTTTCAGGGGCAAAAGGAGGAGAATGTGAGGGTACAGTGGTCCAAGGCTCCTTGCCCCCCACAGAAGCCAGCCCCACAGCTCCACACAGGGCACGTTCCCTACCTTTGGATGCCTCGGTTTCTGCTTTGTCGTAATCTTCCTGTAAAAGGAAAAACAGGAGCCTAGGAGACTGTTCATCTCCTTTTCTGGGCAGTAACTGGGCAGCAGGGCTGTTCTCCAGAGTCACCCGGTCCCCCACCTCTGGAAGGCCCCTAAGAAATCCAGGTGTGGGGTGGCCTGGGAAGGTGAACTTCCAGTCAGGGCCCATATGGCAGCAAGATGGGCAAACCCGGACCTGTGCAGCCAGCTCCCTTACCAGCTTGAGGTGGCAGGCAGCCCGGTTGCGGTGCAGAATGGCCTGGTCCTGAGGCGTCGCGCCCAGACCCAGGGCCTGGGTGTAGGCCGTCAGGGCGCCCTCGTAGTCCCCGCATTTGAACAGCTCGTTGCCGTCCTTCCGCAGCTGCTCCACGGAGCTGGCCTGCGGAGGGAAGGGGTGGAGACGTCTGAGGTGGGCTCAGGGCAGAGCCCGGGAACTGGGGAGAGGAGGCTGGGGGCCGGGGACGAGCCCCATGGAGGGCCAAGGCTGGAGGAGGCAGCGGCCGGGAAATACTCAGAGCAGCTGCGAAGTGGTGATGGCGTGGGGGGGTGACGGGCTGGGGTTCTGGGGGGGGACCCGGGATCACTCACAGTCATTGAGGAGGGCGTCCCGAGTCAGCGCGGGCGCAGCTCTGGCTAGGTGGGTCCAGGCTTCGGAATGCGCCGTCGGCTGCCCCGCCCCAGTCCTGCGTCAGAGGCGGTGACCGAGGGGCGGGGCCAAGGCGTGCGCGCTCCGGCGGGGGGCGGGGCGCTCGGCCGGCTCCGCAGGCGCAGAAAAGTCCCGGGCGCGCCTAGTCTCTTTCCGTTGAGACCAGAGGGAGTGCCGTGGTGGCCCCAGCCCAGGCCCCGACCGCGACAGAAGTGCACGACCTCTACAGCTACCAGGGCCGCGAGCAGCAGGCTGTACAGGTCCAGCGCTAGGAGCAGGCCCGGGCTCCTGTGGGAAAGGGCACAGTATCAGGATGCTGGGTCTCTCTGGTGCAGCCTGTGGGTTACAGGCCCGCTTCGCAGATAAAGGCACAGTTTGTAAACACAAATTCAGGGGACTCACAGGCACCCTGAAGCCATCCATGGACAGATCCAGGATTGCAAACCCCGACAACACACGAAATACAAGACCTTCTCAGTTTTGACCCCTGCCCCACAACACACGCATGGCTCCCCGTTACCAGCTTTCATAGCCTCCTTCTTTGCAGAATTGTTTGCGATCTTATGTATACGTGATTTTATTTGAGGTCTGTCTTTCCACTAGTCTGTAAGCTACAAACCTTCCAACCCGAGATTTAGGAACAGAGCCCCGAACAGAGCCCCACATCCTGGAACTCCAGGGACGTGCTCCCATGGCTCTGGGGTTGGAGTTTTCACCTGCGGATGGGCGAGGCGGAAGGGCGGATAGGTTGACCTGGTGTACGGCCTCAAATTCAGCCCCGGAGCAGCAAGAGCCCCTTGCAGCCAGCAGGGGGCAGCAGTAGGCTTCCTCGGAGTATCAAGGAGCCCAGGACAGAAGAAACCAGGGGAGTAGCGGCCATCGGTATCCTGGGTGATCTGGCACAAGTGAGGGTGCTAGGCCAATGCTGAAGGGAGGGGCAAGGGGGCTGGAGACAGGCAGGAATGGTCTGCCCACACCCCACTCCATCCCTTCAGGAGAGTGAAAGGGATCAGCCACTATCAGAAGAGCAGGCTTCCTTCTTCCCCACCAGCTTCCCAGAGGAGCTCATGTCCTGCTGAGAGAGTAGGGGACCATGGGTAGAGTCCAGTGCTGTACCTGAGAGAGAGGTCAGCTGGCCAAGGGTTATCCAGCTGAAGAGGCCCATAGACAGCCTCCTCTAGAAGCCCATGAGGGGTCACCTCCACCTCCGCACTGGTCCCAGGAACCCCAACATGTCTCTGAGCCATGGCTGCAGACAGTAAAGGAAATAATCAAAGCCCCAAGGCCCCCGGGCACCATTAACACAAACCTGAAGCTTCTCTGTCACAGACCTCTGGAGATGGATGAAAGTGAGTTTCTATCTGCTGTTGGAAAATGTGGGGACTGTGACTCCAAGCTGCCTAAGATCTTCTGAGCTGAAGGGGGAAGGCTTAGAAGACTACAGGGCAAATGAGGGATGAAACAGAAGTTGAGCCATTAGCCTGAAAAACAGACAAGCATTTAGAGCCAGATGGGTTACTCTCCACCCACTCTCAGCTTTCAGCCTGCCATGGAAAGCCCTGGTGTTCTGATCGTTTCATTTCAGGCCCCAGAGACCCTAGTTCCAGTGTTTGGAGCTTCCCTCCTTAACTTGGCAACCACCAGGACGAGCCCAGCACCGAGGGCAAGTCCTTTTCCATAACCTCCCCCTGAGCCCTCATCTGCCCCTGCTATCAGCCAAAGCACAAAAGCTACCTTACTTGAGTTGACTTAGCAACTCGCTGAACCCATGTCACAGAGGAAGCTCTTCCGGGATCTCCAGGTCCTCTTACCCCTCATACTTCATAGCTGCCATCCCCTGAGACAAGGAATTTCTCCAGAAGGCCAGAAGCAGTGTTGTGTGTTGTGTTAGTGCCTACC
The DNA here is from genome assembly GCF_001890085.2 of Hipposideros armiger. Taxonomy (NCBI): domain Eukaryota; kingdom Metazoa; phylum Chordata; class Mammalia; order Chiroptera; family Hipposideridae; genus Hipposideros; species Hipposideros armiger. The sequence goes on from NW_017731398.1 coordinate 837,617, forward strand.
TGAGGCCTGACAATTTCATGCTCCCAGAACAGCAGTGGCGACACGTATCACCCCAGGGCCCACAGCAGGTCCTTAGGCACTGAAGCAGGAACCCTATGGCACAAAAAAGAAATGCAAGTTTTGTCCTAGCACCTGAGAGCAAAGAAGACAGCTCCTGCCCCTGTGCCTTGCTGCCGGACGCCGCACACTGTGAGGCCGCTGTTTTACCTTTTCTCTTCCCCCTTCTTCCTCAGACCTTGGGCTCTCAGAGAGCCAGGCCATGTTTTTCTTGCGCCCCCAGCACCGTGCACTGAACCAGGGGCTGCGCTGCTGAGGGCACACACCAGCTGCGTTCTCTCACTGGAATTGCATCCCCAAGAACCTATCTGGACGAGACTCCACAATCTCCGGGCCTCCGCGGCGCCAGGGGCCGCTGTGGACGCTCCAGCTAGGTTTCCGGGGCTCACCAGGCTCTCAGGACAGCAGACGCCCGCCCCATCTGCGCTATGGGCTCTGAGGCGGCGCAACTCCTAGAGGCTGCCGACTTCGCGGCTCGCAAGCACCGACGGCAGCGGCGGAAAGACCCCGAAGGGACCCCCTACATCAACCACCCCATCGGTGGGTGCACCACCCAAGGAGCAACCGCAGCGGCGTATAGGGGGTGGGGACCGGGAAGGGAGTGCGGAGGGCGTGCACCTCATTGCGCACCTACTCTGTGCCAAGCTTTGTGCCAGGTACTGTTTAAACCTTTGTGCCAGGTGTTTAAACCTCAAACAACTCGGAGCTGTGGGCATGACTGTTCCCTGTGTATGGTTGACACCCAAAGAGAGTAAAGGGCTTGCCCAAGGTCACCCAGCTAGTGAGGGTCCCCATCTAGCTCTACAAACCCTACAACATGCTGCCCTGGGACCCCCTCCGGTCTGACTTCCTCCTTTACCCCGTCAGGTGTTGCTCGGATCCTGACCCACGAGGCGGGAATCACTGACATCGTGGTGTTACAGGTAACTTTCCTCCACCTCTGTCAGGAGGCTGGGGTGGGGATCCGGGGCCCCATTCAGCTCTGGGCACCCCGTGGCTGGCATCACAGGGCTGAGTGGAAGCCTGTTCCTAGGCAGCCCTGCTCCATGACACGGTGGAGGACACAGACACCACCCTTGACGAGGTGGAGCTGTACTTTGGGGTCCAAGTCCGGCGTCTGGTGGAGGAGGTAACAGATGACAAGACTCTGCCCAAGATGGAGAGAAAGCGGCTGCAGGTGGAGCACGCACCCCACAGCAGCCCAGGGGCTAAGCTGGTGAAGCTGGCAGACAAGCTGTACAATCTGAGGGACCTAAATCGCTGCACCCCAGAGGGTAGGCTCCTCCACCTGCTCTGAGGGAAAGGGGAGGGTCTACTTATGGAGGCACAGGTTGGTCAGTTCCCCTGGAAAAAAGCCTGGGTATTCTTGTTAATTTCCCCCAACTAATCCCAGTAGATCACTCTGATCTATAACTGGGCCAAAGGCAAGTTTTTGTGACAAATCATACCATCAAGAAGTCATCTCATGGCTCTGCACCAAGCCCTCCAGGAAGCTGGCAAAATCCAGTGCTGTCCCGTGAGCAGTTCTCTGTTCATTCACATGCAGGATGGTCCGAACATCGAGTCCAGGAGTACTTTGAGTGGGCAGCGCAGGTGGTGAAGGGGCTTCAGGGAACAAACCCGCAACTGGAAGAGTCTCTAAAGCAGCTGTTTAAGGAGCGGGGGCTGACACTCTGAGCAGTGCTTGGAGCCATCAAGTGGCAGACTCCAGCCTTGCCCAGGCCAGCCTTTCAATGCCTTCCAAGCTCGTCCCTGGTTCGCTCAGCCTAGTAGCCAAAAATACTTGTCTTTTCTCACTCTGAAGTTCTCCTGCCAACTAAGCTGAGCTCTGGATTGTGGGCGTCAGATGCATCCCATCCACTTCTAATGCATTCACTGCCCTTCAGGCCTCGGGTCTGTTTGCCGTTTTGCATAGTGGGATCTCTGGCCCCTTAGGGACTTGGGCTTATATAAACTCTAGTTTATAGTCGTTATGGAAAATAAAGCATTTTGGGTAAAGGTTTAAGTTGCTGCTTCTCCTTCTCCAGCCTTGAGTGGGGAACCAGTAGATGGGATACCTACCTTGCCCCCTGAAACAGGTCCCTTGGGTTAAAGGACTCAACCCCTCTGAGCCTGGCTTCCTTATCAGTGAGAAAGGTTATGTGATTCTCAGGTTTAGATTACTTGATGCGCCTGATGGAGCCTGACACATAAGTACTCAAAAAATGGTAGTCTGCCTTGCTAAGTTGGTTCGAGTTACAGATGTACTGGAAAGCACTGCCACCTGCTGAGCACAGGAGAGGCCCCAGCAGCAACATAAGAGGGCCGGTGGGGGACTGCAGGTCCCTTACACTGCAGGTTGCAGCCCACCCAGTTCTCAGTCCTATCACCTTGTGGATTCCTTTGGTTGCTAAGCAACAGGAACTTCCGGGCGCCTCCGGGAGTGGCCGAGGGCCCGCCCACGAAGCCAGGTAGTGGGCGGGATGTGGGAGAGGCGACGGTGCTTTGCCTGGCATCCGCGTGGAGGGTCACCAGATGATGGATGGGTTTTTGGTTGCTGGTGAGCCACTGAGGCTTATTAGCCTCCTTGAACAGGGTACATTTGAGGGACATGGAAATTGTTAGTTCAAAGCCACTTCATGCTGTACCACGATGATTCTTCACCCAAAGGCGGCCCTGAGTGCAATTTCTGCAGGAAAAAAAGGCGAAAGGCACCAAAAAGATGACTTCAAAAAGAAAGCGAGTTTCAGGACAGTCCCATATAAACGGATAAACAAAGTTCAAAGTAATCCTCTGAAGGCAAACGAGCGTGGTTTTTTTTGAGAATTTTGGTTTTCATTTTTTAAAAAATTAGTTTATCGGGGTGGGATTACAGGATTTAAAAAAAAAACACTTTCTTATGCTTCTTAAAATATTTGCCAAAGTTTGAAATCAGTCTGAAGTTTTTAAGTGGCTTAAAATGTAAGTTTCAAGACATTAACAAACATTAACCCCTTCTGTACCTTTAGAATGAAAAGGAAAGATTGTCACAAGGTGCTTGATGTTTTACAAACCTCATCTGTTCTTTGTAATGAACCAGATGAGACAGGCAAGGTAGGGATTATTCTCATTCTACAGAGTAGAAATAAGAAGCTGGGAGAGGTGAGAAGACTTGTGAATGATCAAATAGATGGAATAGTGACCGAATCAGGACCAGACTCCCGCTTTGCCACGCTGCTGGGCCTCTTAACCAGGGCAAAGTGAGCACAATTGAGGTCATTAACCACACTGGACATAGTAAAAGTCAGGTCTGAAGTGGCCAGTGGATTTGGATTATGAGTTTGAGGCCTCCTTAGATAACCTGTTTGAGTCAATACAGAAGGTATTTGCTTTTTAAAATTCACAAATTTTTTCAACAGTCAGAAACCTACAGAAAAGTTGGAAGTACAGGATGTTACTTTTTTTTTCCTGAACCACTTGAGGTTAACCTGCTGACCCCGATGCCCTGTTACCCCTACATACTTTAGTATTTAGACAAAGAAATTCTGTATAACCGAACTACAACCACCCACATCAAGAAATCAACATGAGGGGCCGGCTGAGTGGCGCGATGGTTAAGAACTCGCTTGGGATGCCAGAGGGCCCCGGTTCGGATCCCACATATGAGGGCCAGTGACACTGCCCTCTACAGCTAAGATGCTGAACAACAGCTCAACCTGGAGCTGGGCTGCCATGAGTCGCCGGTGACGGTGTGGGCTGCAGTCCCTGTGGCAGTGCATTGCCATGGGCTACCGTGTGTGGCCAGCAGCCAACGTGAGCGGCCAGCAGCCGCAGTGAGCAGCCGTCCAGAAGCCGGTGACTGATCTGCCTCACCCAAGAAGAGCGCGATGATGGTGCCAACTTGGGCCAGTGAAGCAAAGTCCTCCACAACTAGACTGAAGAACAAAACGACAGCAACTTGTCTGTTCCCCTTCCCCCAATTCCCCAGCACTGTTCCCATCCCCCCAATTCCCCAATAAAAATCTTTAAAAAAAAAAAAAAGAAATCAACATGAATACATTATTACTACCTTAAGTCTGTGATAATAGGGCCCCTCACAGTTTACATGGATGCTCACTTTTGGCTTTTGCTGGGCTGGAAATCAAAAGTTTTGCTTCTGGCCTAGAATGAGAATGCTTTTACATCTTAAATATTTCACTTAGCATTCTTAGGCTGTAGGAGTTGAGGGGGCAGCAATGTAGCTGTGCTTACTCCCTTAGTTCCCCTAGGCAGACAGGGAAGCCCCAGTATTTAGAGCTTCTCACAGCTTCCACACCCAATGCGGTCTCATTCCAAATCCCGAGAAGGCCTCACCCCCCAATCCCACTTAGCCTTCCTGGGCCTAGACTCCCTAATTAGGTAGAGTTCCCTTCCAGGTCAGGTTTATTCTCAACTAGGGAGACCCAAAGTCAGGAGCAAAAATGGATGGAGTCTCGTTGCAGACCCACTTGGTCCTGGCAACTGAATTGATTTCTCACCGACTCTAAAGTAAAACTGAGGTTTGTTACGAAGAATCTGGTCTCTCCTAAGAGAATTAAGACAAATCCAACTATGTGAATCACCCCTTGAAGTGTTTTTTGTACATATTTTTGTTAGTGGGAAAACAAAGATGTTCAGAGATCTCTAATTCAGACTGTGATTCCCTCTTTCTCTGAGTGCCTGGGTGTCATCAGCTAACCACAGTGACAGAGTGGTTAAAGATGTCACTCTCTCATGATTTGAAGGTTATACTCACCTACCAGGCAAGCCGAATCTGGGCCTGGCTCACCCAGTTTGAGTCTGCCTTTCTTTTCATAGTTCCAATGGCCATACAGCCCTCCCTTCTTCATGGAAAGGGATGGTCCTAGGTGGATGGAGAGGTGCAGGGAGGAACAGAAATCCATCCATTTCCAGTGGTTGAAATCGCTTGTGTTGGGTCCTGGTTCCAGTTTTGACTGGAACTCACCGAACTGGGAGGCCACAGTGCCAGAGCTCCATGGTCAAGGGTTGTTGCTTGCCTTAAAACTGTAGGCCCATTTCCAAGTTACATGTACAAAAGCATCACCTAGGAGCTTGTTAGAATGCAGATTCTTTGGCCCCTACTCCCAGAGACTAGTTCAATCAGTTGTGCCCAGGAACTTCCACGTATGACAGGACGTTTTCTTTCTTGTTCTCATCACATCAGTCTCAGGGAGCTGTGGCTGTGCTCCACAGACCCTCACTCCAGCCCCAGGCTAAAGGAGCAGTCCCAGGCAGGCCAGGCCAGAAAGCTGGACTCCTGCTGACCCTGGACCACTCCTCGAGCACCGCTGCATGACCTAAGTTCTAAAACACCAGTGTGTAGGATTAAACATTTTAGTTCCTGGCAGATGAATAATTTCATCGCACATTTAAGACCTCCAAAGGTAATGGTCTTTATTCTGCTGATTTCCTACAGGGTCACAGATTCTCCCTTAGCATTTAATTATAAATTATACTAGCAAATAGCACCTGCTATAATGTAATTGTTGAGCATCCTGTATATGATCACAGCTCACATTCATTGAGCTCTTATATGTAGTAGGCACATGCTAAGCACTTCACGTAGATCATGTTATTTCTCCCATGATGATATAGGATTCTATATGAAGCTGGCAGCACCCAGCCTGCATGGTCTGGGAAAACTCTGCTGTGTCACTCCTTAGCCTTTAGGGAGCTGTTTAGCAAGCCCAGTGACTTTCTCTAAAGACCCCAAAGCAGGCTTTTCTCTTAAAGTAATCATACTCACCAGTTTTTTATGTGCTGCAATTATTTTCTCCCAAATCTGTCGTTTGTGTTTTAACCTTGATGTTTTCTATCATATAGAGGCTTTCAACTTTTTGAGGTAAAATCTCTTATCTTTTCCCTCTTTTAGGTTTCATGTTATGTTTAGAATAGACCTTCCCACACCAGAGGCATAAAAATACCCTGTATTTTCTTCAGTAATTTTGTAGTTTAATCCCCACCACCCCCCGCCAAACTATTTTATGGAAACTGTGAGGTAGAGATCTAGCTCTTACTATAGACAGCCAGTTGTGTTAAAGTACTGTTTATTAAATTATCCATCTTTTTCCCCACTTAAAATACTCCTTTTATCTTATAGTAAATTCCCATATCCCTGGGTCTGTGTCTGGACTCTCCCATTTGTTCCATCAGTCGCTTTGCTCCCATTCCAGGTCACACTGAGTGACCATCATGGTCACTTGAAAGTCCTTGGGAAGTCCCTTAGGACATGCCTGCCACCCACCTAACACCACCACCCATCTCATCATTACTCAGAATTCTGAGTAGTCTCAGACATACTCTTCCAAATGAACTTTGGAACCTGCCAAATTCCACAAAGTATCCAATCCCACTGGAATACATTGAATGTATGGGTTGACTTGGTACAGGGCCATGATAGGTATCATCTGGGTCACCTTACAGACTGCTCTTAATAGCTCTTCAGTTGACTGTCTTAAGGTTTTATAGGTCGGCCGTCCTGTCTTCTACAAATAGTGACAACTGTTAACTGTTTTTTGTCTCCCTCATTTACCATACACTGCAGGTGTGAGTAGTGCCAGGACTTCCCCCAAATAGTAGGTCCTTGGCTAGTTTCGGACTTGAATGGGACTGCTGCGGTGTTTGAACCGTTAGAATGCCATTAACTGCTGGTTTCTGATCGAGACCTTTATCTCGATTAGAATGTTTATTTCTAAACTTACTAAGAGTTTTCACAAGGGATAGATTGTAAATTTTGCTGAAGATCGTTTCAGCATCTATAGAGACTATCATAAATGTTTCTCTATGAATCGAAGCTGAAATGACAGCTGATGAACAGCCACAGCGCCCCCAGCTTTACTCACAATCCCTGGTCCCTGTCCAGGAACCGACTTCTGTAGAAGGATGTATGGACCGTGAAGCTTCATGGCCTGACTGGAGGGATGGTGCTGAAAGCCTTCTCAGGTTGCCCACGCACATGGGGTCTTGGAGGCTTCACTTTCTTTCCAGGGGAAGGCTCAAACACCCCCATGATCAGAAGCAGCTCTCGGGGACAGTGGTGTACAGAGTACGGGAACGAAACAGGAGTCAGGTAGGGTAGAGGACCTCCCATGCCCTTGCCACCATTCCACAAATCAACACACAGACCACGTGCCCAGTTTGAGATGGGGGTTTTGTACCTGAAGTGTCCTATGACCTCTGGCCATGACAGTCTCTAGTGAGTCCTTCCACCACGCTGCAGCCCCGAGCCACAGCGTGCAGTCCAGGGAGCACTTAGAGTGGAGCCATCTGAGAAAGTGGATTCCTTGTACTCCTCCACCCCACTGCTAACTCTGGGCCCTCCTCCCAGCATCCCTTGGCTCCTGCTCGTCACGCCAGGATATATAGTCCCTATGTAACAACAGGATTCCCCTAGAGCCAGCTCTCACCTGTAGTGACTCTTGACGCTGGACTGTAACCCACTTAGCCTCCACTACCTCTCCTGCTTCTCCTCCATCCCATTTTGGGAAAAGGATGGGTGCTTGAGCCTGTGCCCAAGTGGGCAGCCACTCAACCCAAAGCAGAGGCTGGCCCTGCCCATTCTGACCAAGGGCCTTGTCTCCTTGATCTCGCTAGCGTCTGCCCTAGCTACCCAACTCTGGGCCGTGAGTTGCCCCCTAACACAGAAGCAACAATAAACAGGAAATGAGGGCACAGCCCAGTCTGTCACAGTTCTGAGAGGTAGATCAGGACAGGATACCCAGTGCAGCTTGTCCAATCCAACCTTGTATTAGAGGCAGTCTCTGTGGATGAACTTTCTCTTCAGGCCACAGGGAGCCTTAACCCAGGCGGAGGCGAAAGGTGGCAACCTCCATGGGCTCCAAGTAGATGTCAGTACTGTTGGAGGGCGAGGCCAGAGGGTACAGTAGCGTCAAGGAGGTTGGCTGCAGGAAGCCCACATCCAGGCCGTGGAAGAGGCTCCCCAGGGCGACCTGTGCAGGGGAGAGAAGGGTAGGGCTGTGCTGGGTGCTGACATACCAGACGAGGCCGCTCTTCCTTCACATAACTTGTTACCCTTTTAAGAATCTCACATAGGCTGTGGCCCCTAGCAGCAGTGTACCTATGTATGCACGCTTGTTTGCATTCAATCTCGGGGTCACCGAGATACGCACCCCCCCCCCCCCCCGAGTCTGTCCATGGACCCCAGGGTGGGAACCACTGCACTGAGCTGGGAGCAGGGACCATGTCTGGTTCACTTCTGAATCACTGGTGCCCCGTCACGGATCTGGCACATGGAGGCAGTTACCAGCGCCGGCTTAAACGAGGACTAGAGCTTACAAAGTCACAGCATGATGGTGTTTCGTTATTTCTGGTGATGTTTACTTTGTTTGATAGAGTTCTCCCCTCAGGGAACAGTTCTGCAGCTATGTGTCTCATCTAGCACTTGCCCCTGCTAGGCTTTGAAAACACATGTCAACAACTTCCCCCTTTCTCTCTAAAAAGCCCCAGGGGGACCCCCCCCACCCCCTGATCACTGCCTGATCTCACTGCGGTCTCACCAAGCTCTCTCACGCCTACCAATTCCCCGTCACCCCACTTCCCTCCTTCCTCTCATCAGGGGCTCCCTTCCCACACTTGGGCCCTGCTTACCTTGCCTTGGCTTGTGGTGCAGTTGAAGCCCAAGTTCTTGGCCTCAAGGCCACAGTCAAAACCCTTGCGGTGTAAGATGAGCGCAGCTTCTGCCGAGGGCAAGGTACCATCCTGGGGGACAGACAGTACAAGGGCAGTGTCCAGAAGGCAGCCAGGGGACAGAAAGGCGTCTGGGGAAGGCAGGCTAGAATTTGGACCTGAAAGCACACGGCTGAGCAGGATACTCACCTCGGCCTGGAGCGTGCGCAGGTTGAGCAGGTGAAAGTCACAGGGTGGTGAGGAAGCCAGAGGATGAAATGAGCGCAGACCAGGGTCTGGGGGCTGCCTCTTGGCTACGGGCAGGGCAAGTGCCGGGGCATTCAGGGACGTGGAGGTCAGGTGGCTGAGGAGGGACGGGTAGCTGGTGGAGTGGCCATCTGGGACCTGCAAGATTGGCCAGAGATGTGGGTGAGAGAACGGAGCTGGGGTGAGGTGAGAGTGGGGGTAAAAGCACAGCCAGATCGGTTCCTCTGGAAGAGCTTCCCTGGTGGGTCTGTATTCAAGGGCTGCCTGGCTCCAGGACCCTGCAAGTGTGACCACCTCCCATCGCACACAACTTAGGGCCACCGCACTAGGACATCTTGACTCTTTTGGGTTTTTTGTTTCCATGACGCTATAATGAGCAACACCTCCCATCACACAGAGATTCTCAGTGCAGGGAGGAGGAAAGACAGACAGATGGCATATGGGCCTCTGATGGAGAAGGTCCTCCAAGTGACCTGTACCAACTGGGACTACCTGGATGGCTGACCTGGACGTCACCCTCACAGGCCTAAGCTGAACTTGCCTCTGAGACAGCCCCTTTCCCATGTTCTGGATTTCTGTCCCTAACCCACTTTCCCATTGCCCAGAATTGCTCACTTCCCTTGGCCTGGATGTCCAGCCCTACCCAGCTGTCCTCACATCCACCCCTGACTTCTCCCTCCCATGGCTGAGGTTTCAAGCCACCACCATTTCCTGCTTGAATGACCTTTGAACTGACCCCCCTGCCTCCGGTCTCTCTTCCAAGCAGATCCACCCTACCCCCTACTGTTATAGTGACATGCTTAGGGCAGAGTCCCCACAATGTCCCTCCCAGCTCACATCCTTCACTGGCCTCCAGGATAAAGTCCAGACTCTTATCCAGGCATTCATTGCCATTATGGTGCCAACCTACCCCCCACTCTAGCCCAGTGCTGGCCAGAACTTCCTGCAATAATGGAAATATGTATATCTATACTAATATGGTGCTACTCACCATTTGTGAATAGTACGAAGAACTCAACTGGTTATTGTATTTAGTTCTAATTAATCTAAATAGCCACATGGGGCTAGTGGCTACCACACTGGACAGGCTGCTCTGATCTGAGTAAACTCACTATTCCCCATTCCCTGGGGACTTCCTGCCTCCCACCCTGTGAATTGGGTCATGTATGTGTGCTTGGATGGCGCCTCCTCCAGGAAGCTGGCCTTGGTCTCCTTGGCCCATGATGCTACCTGGCTTCTTAGGACCACTAAACATGCCCATTATCTGCCTCCTATTTTTACACATGTGGCTTGTCCCCAACCCCTATCCACGATTAAACTCCTAGACAGCAATTCGTATCTTATGCACTGTGCCCCTCTCAGGCCCTAGAGCACAGCCGGAGCTCGGGATCTATTAGAGGCATGGAGACGGGAGATGGAGTCTGTCATCGCAGGCTCCGACTGTAGTTACAGCCTCTAACACTAGCTCAACACCCATCGCCAGCCCTTACCTCTCAGGTACTGGTTTTGCTGCTGTGAAAGACCAAGTCCCTAAACATGGCTGCCAGTTTGGAGAAAAAGCCAGGCTGGTGGGGGCAAAGAGAGCCATGAGATGAGTGGGGCTGGCGTAGACAGGACTGGAGAAGAAGTGGGCCGAGGGGAAGGCCGGTGGGGAGTGCAGCTGAGGAAGGTGGAAGGTGAACACGAGGGGGCACAGGTGACAGGCTGCATAAGGTGGAGCATCAGAGTCACAGTCACTCCCCCCAACCGAGGAAGCAAGCCATACTCTCGCCATCCCTGCACCCCTCTAGCTATGCTCCTCAAGCTTTTAGGCTGGCACTCCTGGGCCGCCCACAGGGACAGACCTGAGCTGGCTCCCGGAGAGGGAGGCCCAGAATTTACCTCACTGCCCAGGGCTCGCCGTTCCAACAGGAGGCGGAAGTGGTTGCAGGTTCTCTTGTTGTCCTTGAGCCCTTGGCCTAGGCCCCGGTTGTCGTCCTGCATTAGCCGCCGGTCCAAGATCACCTCCAGCTGGCCTAAGGGCATTAACAGGGAGTCCTCAGTTGGCTTCCCCATTCCTAAGCAGACAGCGACCTCTGGGAGAGCCTCAGCCACAGGCCCTGAGGGAAAAGCCCAGTGGGCTGGCCGGAAGCTGAGTCACTCAGGAGAAAAAGAAGCCGTGGAAACCAGAGCTGGAAGGGGCCTAACTGAAGGGGCTGGCTTCACAGAGCAGGAGACCAGAGGCCCGGAAAGGGCAGTCTGACTCTGGCAGGTCACTGCTCGGCTCTGTGACTCAGGAGTGGGGCCGGGCCAGGTGCCCAGGCAGGGAGCCGCATCTAGACGGGCTACATAAACAAACTAAACAAGCCAACACAAACTGCCATCTACAGCCGTCCACAGCTGCTGCCGAGGTCCGAACGGGACAGATTTCCTCAGGCTGGGTAGCTTCTTCTGTGACTAGAACACATGCCCTCCTGCCCTTGCTCTAGGTGGGGAAAGACTCCAGCTCTGCTCCCCTCGTCAGTCAAAAGGAAGGCTGCAGAGAGGACAGCCAGATGGCAAGTCAGGCAGAGGCTCAAATTAGGTGTCATTTGGGGGTGCCCAGGGGAAAAGAGATGGCAGATGATCACCTTGGCTTTGTTTTCTAAATATGCTTGGGGACAGGGCTTACGGCAAAGCTGACATATGTTGGGATGAGGGTTTCCCAACGCCTGTTTTTTTAACAATCTCTTGAGGGTTGCCCACACCAATGGCCCTACCCACCCTTTCACGGCCCTTGCCCTGGTTCTAACTTGGATAGTTCCTCTGTCTATTTACTCTGCGTAATCACAAAAAAGATAGCCGAAAATCCTAAACTGGACCCTGGGCATATAAAACAGTACTATTTCTTCGCATGCTTGCTATTTCCCAGAAGGGCAGAGAGAACCAAGAGGAGACACTGGGCTCGGTTAGGAGTTGATGCCACAGCCAGACCCGAGGGAAAGTTCTACAGCTGGGGTGGTCCTGGGCTAAAGGGTAGCAGAGCCCCACTCCTTCTAGCAGGAAGTCAGGTCCCCACTGTGCTCACCACTGGTACCCACAGAGCCTAGACCGGGCACTCTGAGCTCAGCCCTGCACGGAGGCTTCTCCAGGAAGATGGAAGGCCTGAAGGCCTCAGGGGCCACCAAGTGCAAACCGTTCACTTACCCTGAGGACACGGAGCCACCTGGGCTTCTGGCGTGACCAGCTCCAGGCGAATGCTCTTGGTGCCCTTGTTTTGACTCTTAAGAATGTCATTCTCTTTTAATGACCGCTAGTAGGAAAACGCTGCGTACTTTTCTCCTTTGCTAAATATTATGTTACAACATTGATGCATTTTTCCAACTGTCCCTGTCCCATTTCTGGCCAGAAGGGGGCTGCACACCTCAGCTGAGAATCACCATTCCATATTCTGATGCCTCTTTGAGGGGATGCAACAGGGAACCCACCCCCCAGGCGTCTCCATCAGGGGAGAGGTGACAGCAGGCATCCGGCTTCCTCCAGGGCCTGTGTGTGACTGACATGAGCTGTTACCGGCTCGCCCCTTCTCCAAGCATGGAAGGAAGGGGAGGCCTGCGGAGTGGAGAGGCTCGGGGGCGGGATAGGCTTCCCTTTCTTGTCCTTCACCCTGTGCACAGCTTCGGTTCCCCACTCACCATCGTGGAGGCTGGAGACACCCAGGGCCTGGGCGGTGTGCAGCGTGAGGCGGTTCTGGGCGTCCTGGATGTAGGCCATGACTGGCATGGGGTAGAAGTTGGCCTGCAGGGGCAGCTTCTTCAGATATCGCCGGGGCTGCATCTGTGGGGCAAGGCCAGCCGGTCAAGGCCATCTGCCCCCCTCACGCTTGGGCCCCAGGGGGGTCCCCAGTCTGAAGGGGTTCCTGATACTCTCGCCTGATTCCTCCTTCTCCATCAGGGCAGAGCACCCCCTGGGGCCTGTGATGGAGGCAAAACACAGTCCAAGTTCTGCTCTGAGGGGTCTCCCTGGCCCCAGGCCCAGGAATCACCTGAAAGCCGTTGAGGTCCGTGAAGAAGGTGCCCTGGCTGTCAATGTCCGTGTGGATGCGCAGGGCCAGCTCCTTGTTGACATAGTCCCGGATGTCCACCAGGGATGACACGTCCAGAGACAGCCCCTCCACCCCTAGGCACAGGGACAGACAGCCTCAGAGTCTGGGCTGGACAGTCTGTGCCCAACCCCCAGGCCACTCTCCACACATCAGGACGACCTCTGCTCCAAGAGAATTCATTAAGCATCACCCCTGTCTCAAACAACAATCAGTTGGGGACAGATGGATGGACAGGACGGGCAGGAGGAAGCACATGTCACAGCCCGTGTGGACCTTCCTCCTATGCAGGGCACGCACCTGGCAGGTTGTAGAGCCGGACCACCTGGTGAACATGCTCGTAGTATGCTACCACCTCTGAGAAGAAAGGGCCTTCAGTGACACGCAGCACGGGGGGATCCTTGGGGACGTAGGGCTGGAGAAAGAGCAGGTGGCAGCTGAACCCACAGCACAGAGGGCAAAGCAGGGAGGTACCAGCCCAGGGTCGCACAGGGAAGTAGTGGTTCCCGGCAGGCTCTGGCCCAAGCCCCCAGGTCGAGCTCCCCGGCCACCTCCTCCCAGAGGCAGCACGGCGAGGCCCCAGCAGGCACGGCCCACCCTGGAAGGAGGCCTGAGTCCCTCCTCATTGCCTCCGTTCATAGGTCTCCTGGTGCCCTCTGATAGGGAGGTCCTCGGCCCCCCGGGGTTTGCGAGGTGCCTTTAGGGTACCTGGGCCTCGCCGTCCGGCAGGAAGAGGTAGGCTCCACTCTTGTCTTTGGAAGTGCGGGTGCCATAGACGAGAAACTCCATGTCCATGCGCTGCTCCTGCTCCTCATCCACCCTTCGGATGCTCTGCCAAAAAACACAGCCCTGACCCCTGGCCCCACACCGGCATGTCAGGCCTCCCCCTGGGAGGGCACGGATGAACTTCCCCAAGAAGCCACGCCCAGCTCCCCTGCTGGCAGCTCCGAGCCGAGGTGCTGTCTGTCTCCAGGGCCGGGCCCAGCGCCGTGCACGCCCTCCCCTGGCTCCCGCCCTGGCCCTTTACCTTGAGGAGCCCGCTCAGGCCTGAGAACCAGACCTGCATGTAGCGGTTGCTGAGGGCGAAGTCGCTGGTGCCAGAGTCGATGACGCGTAGTGGGAACGCTTCATGCCTGCTGACAGCCAGCTGCCGGCCGTGCAGGTAGACGCGCACGGAGGAGGGCAGGGTGCGGTGCCCGTCTAGGCCCAGCTGCAGCTGCAGCACGCCCAGGCCCAGCGCCGGCAGGCGGGTGGGCACAGACACCTGAGGGCACAGGGGTGTGAGGAAGCGGGGGCCACAGCCTGGGCGTCAGTTCTGGACGCGGGCCTGGGATTCTAGTTCTGGAGCCCAGGCAGGTCCCTGTACCCACCGGGACCTCTGTCCCCTCCTCTGAAAGTGGAGGTGGTATTACTTGCCCCTTATCAGACTGTTACAAGTCTCAAACGATATTTGAAAAACTGTGAAGCAGTAACCACACACGAAGCTTTCAGTAAAGATTTGCTGAATGAATGAGCGATGGGGCAATATAACTGCCATTTTTACTGTCATCATCATTATGCCCAACTTCACCTTCCCTTCAAGGACAGACTCAAATCCCACGAGTGACTATCCTTTGGGCAATCCCTCTCCCCAGGACACCTGCCCCAACCCGGGGAGTAAGCAGGGCTGCAAACAAGAGGGTGGGAGGCTGGTGTCGAAGGGGAGAGGCCAAGGGTCAGCAGAGGGCCGGGGCCAGAATCCACCTGCAGAGCCCCCCCTCACCTGATAGACATCAGGGACCATGTCAATGGCAGAGCTCCAGTGCGCGCTAATCTGCACAGCCAGGGGCTGACCCTCCTCCGAAAAGACACGCACCCGGGGCGAGCTGACCAGCAGGGACACCACGCTGAGCCGCTCCTGTTCCAGCGGGTTGAAGACCACCACATACCTGTGGGTGGAAGGGGGGCTTGCTCAGGCCACTGGTCCTGGACGGCGGAAGCAGGGACAGTGGCCGGGCCAAGAGTCCCACGGTGGTCGGCTGGTGTGGGGGCGGGAGTGGCTTCGCCTCTGTGCCTGGCCTGGTGCACCTCACCTGGGTGAGGACTCCAGCTGGATGACTGTGCGCTCTGGCAAGGCATCGTGATTTAAGCGGGTGTCATCCTAGAATTAAGCGGGGTGCGGGAAGCCATTAGGGGCTTGGCCTGACTCAAGAGTCCTGCCTCCTCCCCAACCCCGCCTGCCCTGGATGGGGACCACCGGCTGCGCTGGGCACAGATCGTCACCCCAGGATGGCGAAGGAAGGTAGGAGAAACACTCGCACACAGAGCTCTTGGGGTGGGACCACACACACCATAGGGTCCCCCAGCAGATCCAGGAGTGGGGCTCACCATTTGTAGGAAGGGCACCTCAGGGTCAAAGTGGTAGGTCTCCTTGTCCCCCAGCACCAGGTAGTGCGCAGCGTTAATGATGACCTGCTTCAGGCTGACAAGGGAGCGCAGCAGCCTGGGGGCAGGAGAGGGACCGTGGAGAAGATGACCACAGAGAGCCTGTTTGCCTTGCCAGAGGGCTGAGCCCTCAGCAGGCTGAGCACTGCCCAGCACGTCCTTTCTTTGGGACGGTGGGCAGGGGCATGGAGTGGACAGAGAGAGGAGAGGGCTCCCACCTGACTCCATAATCCACAACGACTGCCTCCTTGGCAGTGCCAGTGATGGCGTCATGGTGCTGGAAGAGCCCCAGCGTGCGCCGCGCTTCCGTCAGAAGGGCGAAGTTCGAGAGCGGATACTGGCTGGCCAGTCCGGAGTGGCGGGCATGAGCTACAGCCAGGCTGTACAGAATCTCTGCCCCCCTGCCCAGAGAGACAGGTCAGCGCCTGCTGATACAACTCTTTCCACCGCTTCTCCACCTGCCCTGCTCTCTGTGTCTTTCTACTCCCTTCGGAGCCAATCCAGCCCCTCCATAATCCCCAAAGGCCTGCTCTACTCCCTCCAGCCTGGAAGGGGGGGGGGGTCTCACCGCAGGTGGGCTTCCAGGACACGGTCCAAGTTCTTGTAGAAAGGCCGGGAGGTGTAATAGCCTGTCCAGTAATGGTCCTCCCGGTCCGCATAGGAGAAGAAGTCTCCACTCAGCACAGGAAACCCAGGAGGCCGGACCCCTGGCTCCACCCCTGTCCTCTTGTACAGAGCGTCAAAGTAGTCTGAGAGGGTGCCAAACTGGGCCTGTGGGGAGCCGAAGAACACGCTCCCATCAGTGCCAGAGCCTCCTGGGACTGTGACCCCGTGCTGCAGTCGGGGCTAGGGGCGGATCCTGCCAACACATAGGGCAGTCACTGTCCGTCACACCCTCTGGACCTCACACACAGGGTGGGAGCCTGGGAAAGAATTCTGACAGAAAAGGGGGCCTTGCTGAGAGTGGGGACTGATCCCCTGCTTTGCAGCCGGGAGTGGGGAGCATGGAACCTCAGGGGAGGGGCCGGGCTGTAGCCCTGCTGAGATGCTGAGAGCCCTCGCTCGCTCACTGCGCCCCTCGCACCTGCACGTGGAGGTCAGGCTTGCTGTTGAGGAAGTCGAAGAGCCGCTGGTAGTTGGAGAACTGAGCGTCCCACTCATGGGGCTTGTCGTAGCGGAAGTCATCGCCCAGCGGCACCAGCAGGACGTTGCTTCGGAAGAGCCGGGACTTCTTGCGGTACTGGTCCAGGAGCAGGGCCGCCCTGTGGTGGGAAAGGGTGCAGCGTGAGTCTCCGCATGGCAGCATCCTGAGCAGGGCTGGTCCAAGAGAGGCCCTCTGCAAAACCGCCATGGAGGAGCACTTGGCCTGCAGTGCACACCTCCTGAGGTGGGAAACCCTGTCCCGGGAGCCCAGCCTTCCCTGGACAGTTCTAACAAGCAGACAGCTCTTCCTGTGCTAGGCTGCACGGAGGGCTTCAATTCCCTGACCCCACGCAGGACAGATCCGTCCTCCTTCCCCGTGATGCTCCTTCAGACATACTGAAGACGTGCCCACGCTCCTCTGGGCTCCCCTTCAGGCTACAATCCCAGCTCCTCCACCTGCTCGGTCCCAACATGGCAGTCTAGAATCTGCTCACCAGCAGGTCCTGAGCAGCCTGTCTGCCAGTGCCCCTGAGTGAGGGCCCAGCGCTGGATACGGGGGTCCAGGGTGGGCTGACCCACAAACCAAGACAGAGCCGCACTGCTAGTTCAGCCAGGTGCTCCCATGAGAGCAGGGGGCATTCACACAGGCGTGGTTGGCAGCCCCACAGTCACCCCACAGCACTAATATCAGCTGCCACGTTCTCTGTACGTGACTCTCAAGGTTGTTTCTCATCCTGAACATTCTTATTCTGTTTTCTGAAGCTAAGGGTGGAACCTCACATCTGTAGCTAATAAATCTTTTCTGGCTAGATTTGACCCACATCCTAAACTGTGGAGGTCTTTTGGGATCTGATCCTGACACTCCAGCTTCATTCTGCCCACCCCCCTCCGCTCCCAGCCCCGCCTCAAGTAGCAATGCAGCACTGGAGTGAGGAGCCTGGACTCGGGAGCCAGGCCACATGAACGCCAGCTCTGCATGGACCAACTGAGTGACCTTGGGCAAGTGACTTAACCTCTCTGGGCCTCCGCTTCTACAAAATGAGGACAACGTAAATACCTACCATCAGAATGTTACGAGAATTAAAATGAACTGCACAAATTAATATTTGTTAGAACACTTGGAATAGTGCCTGACACCTAGTTAAAACTATATATGAATGTTTACTTTCTTTTTCATCCAAGCTACTGGTAAATCAGTGGAAAAACAGAGCCTGTGGCATATCAAAAAAGTCCCTTTCTCTTTTTAGACCAACCTACTAATTGGAGTGCTGTGGGTGTCACACACAGTTCAACCAGTCATTAATCTACTTAACCGTGCTGGTCGGCTTGTAGTTTTCTATTTTGTTCTCCAGAGAGGACTCCTTGAGCATCATTTTTCCCTAATCTATCAGCCTAGGAAGCCTTTCAGAGGAGAAAATGAAGTTACTCTCACGACTTGCTCATTGCAGACCTAGCTGGCACCCATGGGTCACAGCGGCTGCTTTAAGAAAAATCCTGCCCGCACAGTCCTCAAGGCTCGCTTGGAACCAGCATTTACATTTCTGGGTTCTGGAAACAAAAGACCACTTTCTTTCCCATCAGTCACATGCTTCACCTCTTGGACATCATGGAAATCGGAGAATTTCAACATGAAAACCAGTTCAACTTGTTATAGTCTTGAGGCCAGTCCACTTCTGGCAAAATCGCTGTTTTGGATCACTCTTATTTAATCTACACATTCCCGGGGGGCCTGTTTCAGCAACAGTGCCATTTTAGGGGCCCCTAGTGATTCTCTCAAAGGGAACGGGCCTGCTTTCTCAGAGGCTGGAGGCTGCTGGGCAGGACTGAATGTGCACGTGAATGAGGTTCCAGGTTCTCAGAACACTGGGGATCCCAGCCGACTTCGGGTATGGCAGGACGCCTGAGCTTAATGAAGGTGTATTAGACTAAAGATTGGAAGGAACTGTACCCAATTTGAGAATAATTCACCTCTGAGTTAGCCGACCGGCTCTGACAGTTTATAAGGACACTGGAAAACATGGTCATTTAGGAAAGTAAAACCATTCTGGGAAAGGTGGTTCCTTCCAGCCTCTCCAGTTTCCCAGGCACACTCGTAAAGGAGCTGCCACCACAGGGGCTGTGGGCCTGAACGCACCACCTGAGCCCACCCCCCATCTTATGAAGCCACCATGCAGCAGAGCCCAGACTAGGGGCTGGGGGCAAATACCTCTCGGCCACGTTTGCTTCTGTGATGGCGCGGGGTGGCACCTTCCAAGGGCAGTTGATGCGTCCTCCGGGCAAGCGTTTAAAATCAAACTGGCAGCAGATCTTGGGATCTGGGCCACAAGTATGGGGGACATCATAGCTGTAGAAGGGCATCATGTGGCAGAAGATGTCTGTGCTGGAATCCGAGTCTGCAGATGACAGAGCAGGCAGTCAGCCACCGGCTGGCAGTGGCGGGAGCCGGGCACAGGGGTGCCAGCAGGGTGGCAATCTGCTCTGGCTACAGGTAGCCCTGGCAGGAGGGTAGGCTCGACCTAGACTGAAGGCTGCAGAGGACGTGTAGGCCAAGGGTCAGGACACAGGGAGGGCTCCGCAGCCCACAGCTCCCCCAGGGGATGGCATGCTCAGAGCCTCAGGACTGACAGCAGGTCCCACAGAGGCCAGAGGTCTATGTGGTCCCCACGTAGCCTGAAGGAGAGTGCTTCTGGAGGTCTGCACCAGTGCCTGCGGTCTGCTCTGAAGGACACTGCGGCTTGTCTCTGAGACCCTGGCCCTTCCCCAGTGAGAACTACCACTGTGGGCCCTGCCACCCTACCTGGCCTTACCCCAGGTCTGCCTCCACATGAACTCCAGGCTGTGGGTGGCGGCAAAGTGCTTCTTGATGGCATAGTGCACCCTCTGAATCAGCATGCTGGTCAGGTTGGCACGGCGCAGCAGGTAAGCCATGGTGGGGCTGTGTCCAAAGGGGTCCACCGCCCAGCCTGAGCGCGGAGTCGCACCTGAGTAGGGGCAAGGAAGCCAGAGGCCCTGAGCACCTCAGCGCTTGGCCTGCCGGTACTGGGGCCCCAGCTCCCATCCTGCCACGATGCCGGGCCCTCGCTGGGGGAATTAAGTGTAGAAAGGAACCACCCCCTGCCAATCCCTGTACCTTCCAGTCCCCTGCCGCCCTCTGGGCTCAGCTCTGGGGCTGACTCCCTTTCCTGAGCCTGGCCTCACCGAGGTTTTTCTCCAGCCATTGGTGTCCCTCGATGAGCTGGTCGATCAGTGCAAAGTAATGGGAGTTGGCCTCATCCGGCATCACCCAGCCTCCCGTCGCAATCTCCAGCTGCCCGTTTCCCACCAGCCTGGAATTAAGGACTCACACTCAATATGGGGTGGGGACCCTTTGCCCAGTCCTGCCACCCAGAAGGTGCCGGGCCCTGTGCGCACTGGCCTCACCCAAACTCGGGACCCAGAGAACAGACATGCGCCCTCCTTTCCTGCCAGCCAACCTCCGTGCTCCCATGGCCCTGCTTACCCTGGCCCATGCTCCTCTCTGGCTGTGCTCACAGACCTCTCATCTCTCCTAACACAGATAACCCTAAAACCAGCTCCTGCCTTCTCCTCGGCCTCTCCACCATCACGCACCATCCCTGCCATGCTCTCCCTCACCTCTCCCTGCCACTGTGGCACCCACAGCCTCCGGCGAGACCCGCACACCCAACCTAGGCCCAGAGGACAGTCCTCCCACGCCTCCCTGGCACTGGCCTTCGCACTGCTGCTCTCTTTTGGGCATTGATGTTGTCCCACCACTTGGCGAAGAAGGAGACTTCGGCCCAGAGGAACCGCCGCCGGGGGTCCTCCTGCAGCTTGGACACCATACTGTTGAGGATGTGCTGGGTCTGCTCCGCATAGTACTTCTCGAAGGTCTTGATCCAGCCTGAAGGGCAACACCGGGTCCCCTGAGGAGGCCGCATGGTCCCTCCCTTCCCTTGCCATCAGGAAGCCCACTCCACACCCCAGCTCCAGAGCTCTGCTGGCCCTCACCTGGGTCATTGTGAGAGTGGGGTACCACGAACACCTGTAGGTCTTCAGCGTCCCAGTCATGTGGGCCATAGGAGATGTCGAAGCCTTGCTTCCACACCCCACCATCCACATTGTCGAAAGGCAGCTCCTCTGACACAGTCAGCATCTACCAGGCAGGACAGCAGCTCAGTGTCCCCCCCCATGGCCTCCGTGGGTCCCTGCCAGCCCGGACTCTTACCTGCAGCTCTGGCTTCTGTCCCCGGCCCCCCAAAGCAAACTGGCAGTCTTGAGGGGAGATGGAGAAGAAACTGGGCCGGGGCTCCGGCAGCACCACCCAGGAGCCATTGGCCGTGTAGTAGGGCAGCAGGGCGGGCGGGCCCTCAGCGTTGGCGGTCAACTCCAGCACAGACTCCTTGATGTGGCTGATGATCTCATGGTTCTCTTCCAACAGCTGTTCCAGCTGCTCAATGCGGTTCTGCAGCACAGAAATTTGGCTCTGCCAGAACAACAGAAAGCAATCACCCACAGCTCCTTACGGCTCAGGGAGGGACTTTGCCTGGGGCCCACCTTCTGAGGCCTGTGATCCTGCCCTCTCCAGTGGAAGGCAGAACCATGAGCCTATGGGGCCATGTGGCTCTGGTCAGATCAGGGAAGAAGTGAGAATCACCACTTGAGCTGGGAGTTCCCTCACCTTCTGGCTCCAGGGTGGCAAAGATTTCACTTCACATGCCTATTCTCAACAATCGGTGCTGCCTGCGTGGAGCCCTGACAAGAACTGCATCTGGGCTCAGGAGGAACAGATGCACAATCCATTAGCAATGTCTGCCAGGCATTCAGGAGACAGAACGGCAGTCCATTGTGCCTTTTCCCCCCTCCTTCCTTTTTGTCATCATTGTTTTTAGCTTTGGGTTTCTAGAAAAGCCGCCTATTGGGCAGGAATGTTCTTGTCCTGAGCTGACATGACGCTTCAGCTGGGGCGCTACCCTGATCCCAGACGAATTGTATATGAAGACATCAGCCGCCAGGCATGACTCACCCGGGGGAAGTTCCCACCGCTCTGATGTCGGGCAGGATCGTGCTGCACTCGGTCCAGCATGAGGTAGAGTGAGAAGACAGCCACGCAGAAGATAGCAGCCCCACACACGGTCACCTGCTTTTTCAGCTTCATACTGGCCTCCCCACACACCTGGCAGGAGGGACACAATACGGAGCTCCAGCATGCAAAATCCCTTTGGTGGTCTTTCCACCAAGCTGACCCAGTGAGTTCCTGCAGCTGCTTCCCAAGGAACAAGAGCCCCCGTTTACCTGACTCCCAAGAAAAGCAAGCTTCTCAGCACCGAATCCGGACACTGGCTATGGATCCTGACCGCACCTAGATCTTATTCTCTTGGCTGAGACACAGGAAGCACAAGGACGTAACCCATCTGAGGCTGGGCCTGCCTCCTCCTGGTAGCAGCTCTTCCCTAGGGTGAAGATGAATCTCTCTCCCCAGGCTGATGCTATAAAAAAACACAACCAGATAACAAACTTCCCGGCTCTGACTCCAGAGGTCACTACCACACAACCTCCTGATTCTAACCAGTTTCTCAAAGAGCTTACCTACAAGAAAGGTGCAGCCGGGGCAGAGGAGGTGGGTGTCCAGGCTCCTTGACCATGTGCTTCTAGGTTCAGAAGAATCAAGCGCTCCCTGTTTTGATTTAAAATGTATAACCAAAGCTGAAATAAACTGACAGGAAAGCCTTTCTCCCTGCCCTCTTGGATCAGACCGGTACTCAGCGGAAACAGAGCCTGGCACAGATCCTCTCTCATTAAGAAAGACACAACGAATTTAAAAAGAATTAGTTTATGTTTCTGCCACAGAGTGAGTCCTCCGTCTTCCGTTAGTCCTGATTCTGCAGTGGGTAACTTTCAGCCTCCGGTTATACAGGATGTAGGGGACCCCCTGGGAAGCCAGCAGTAATTGATGCTGAAGACCCCTCCCTGGGTAGGGACGGGACAGGCAGGGCTGCTAGGTTGTGGGGCAACTTCAGACGCCCAGCGCCCGCCCGCGGACCTCTACTTGCCTGCTGCTCCTAAGGAGGCCGCAGCTGCCGGCCCAGCGTGAGGGGAGCGGCCGCCTTGTCTCCCTCCGGCCCCGGGGCCCAGGAGATGTGCCGCCTCTGCCCGGTGTCCTACTTAGAGGGATCTGATTCCGCTCAGGAGCCTCCGGGCCATATTTTTAGCCCTTGGACGCTGGTTCCAAGCCAAAGTGGGTGGAGCTGGGGAGACACAACAGTTGGATCACCGTGGAAGGAGGCACCTGCGCCGCGTCGCCGTTCGCCCACCCGCCGGCCCTCCCCGCTCCGCCGGTCCCGGGACCGGGACTACAACCCGGGGCGAGGGCGGGGGCGCGGGCCGCTTCCGACCCCGAGGTGCCACTTGGCGCTCCGGCTGCCCAAGCCGGGCCGCGGCTGGACAGCCGGACCCTCCCACGCGTCCGTCCCGCGCGTTACCGTCAGCAGCCGGCCTCGCGGCGCCCCTCACATCTCCAGGGCGAAGGCCCGCGCGAGGCAGCGACGCAAGGAAGGCGGCCGTCCGCCCACCCGTCGCCCCGGCTCCGCGCGCCGCAGCCGCGCTCCCGCGGGGCCAGGGCCTCCGGCGCACTTCGCTGCGCCCGTCCCCCCACCTCTAGCGGCCGCCCGCAGAGCAGCGTGCGGGGCGGGGACGGTCGCACCGCCCCGACCCCACGCGGCCCCGCCCGGCTCCGGGAACTGGCCCGGCGCCTCCCGCGCACTCCGCGCCGTGGACCGGGGACGCAACGCGCAGCCGCAGTTCTGACCGGGCCTGGGCGCGCTGCGGCCCCGCGAGCGTGGGGCGCGTGACTTTATTTTGTCTGACTCTGACGAGAGTAAGCACGTTATCAAACAGTAGTGGAAACATTCCTCCTCCGTTGCACCAGCGGAGCACGTTTTCCGGGCCCGCCCTGCTGCATCCTTAATCTGATGCAGCTACATTCTCAGGCAAAGGGGTGCTGCCTCCTGTTGGTGCGGTGCTTAATCACCATCCCTTTCCTGCCTGCCACCCAGCGAGTAAGACACCACCTCATTCGTCTTGGTTGGTCTCCTTTTACGGGGCGGCTGGGTTGTTTGTACTTTTGTAGCATAATAAACCATTCTGCAATGAACATCTCCATGAATTCCACATGTGTCTTTTATTACCTCAGGACAAATTCGCAGCAGTGAGGTTACCTAGGCAAAAGATATGGACTTTTATAACTGATGATATTCGCATTCTACAGCCCCTAAAAGGACGGTGCCCGTTTCCACTGTTGATTACAAACTGTTGAATATTGCTTGAACAGTGTTTTTGGCTGACTAACCAGATTTAAAATGCCATCTCACTGTTTTAACTCCCATTTCTTGGATCACCATCAGGAATATTTTTCCAGGTTTATTTACTAACCGAATGCCTGCACTAAGGTGCTCGGCCTAGGCTGGGTTCCTCATCCTCTATGTCTCTGTGTTTTGCTCTGTGTTCTGGGAAATTTATCTTCCAACCCTTCTACTGAATGATTCATTTTGGCAATCATACTCTTAATGTTCAAGAGCTTTTGTTTGCTCTCTGCTAGCTCTTTTTTTTTTAAAGAGTTGAGCTATAACAGTATATGGCACAAGTCTGAAGTGCACATGAGTTTGATGAGTTTTGATCAATGTATACATGAGTATAATCACAACTCAGACCGAAACAGAACATTCACATCACCCCCAGAAGGTTTCCCTCTGTCAAGAGTTCAAGCAGTCCCCAAGTGCACTGTGGTGGCCACAAGGATCACGATGCAAATGCTAGGTGGGCCTGCCAAGCTTCCATAGACTCAGGATCCACGTCCTATCAGCAAGAGCAAGACCAGCATGGATCCCACAGGGTGACACTGAATCGAAGGGACCTGATGACAGGGGGAATGGTGATAGGTCTTCATGGCTTAAGGAGCCAACTCCAAACTACAGCCAAGAAGTGGCATGGCCGTGGCCGCGCTCTGTGAGGAGATGGGCCAGATGGAAAGCCCTGAACTCAACTGGAAGTAGGAAGATGGATGAGAAATGGCCTTGTGGCAATCTCCCACAAGATAGGGAGGCTCCTCTCTAGGATGCTTATGTCCCCTTGCTCCGTAATTGCAGTGCATTGTGTCAAAACTCATGTCAGGCTGCTCAAGCCTTGCCCACATGGCCCATGAAGACACATACAAGTTAGTAAGGACGCCATGGCTGAGCTGTTCCCCTACACTCTCACACCCCTGCCCATCGATGCCCCTCAGACAGAACCACTATTTTGACTTCTCTATAGTCTTGTATGTCCTTGAATCTCATAAAATGGAATCAAAAGTATGTATTCCTTCATGTCTGGCTTCTTTACTCACCATGTCTTTGAGAGTCATCAGTGTTGGTGTGTGTATCAGTGGTCTGTTCTTGCTCATTGCTGGATAGACGTCTGAGTCATTTTCAGTTTATTATGGTCCTAACTTCTCTCTCTTTCTGGAACTTTAATTACTCATATATTTGGAGTCCCATATGTTTCTTAGGCTCTATTTTTTTTCCATTCTCTTTTTTTCTCTCTTTACTTCAGTTTAGGTACCTTCTATTAATCTATCTTCAAGTTCACTAATTCTGTCTTCTCATAAGTGTCCAATCTGTATCCTT
>NW_017731398.1:863129-867685 GCF_001890085.2 Hipposideros armiger
TTGCATGCTGCATAATAGAAATACAAGAAGAGTAGGGACTTCAGACCCTCTTATTCCTCTCCCCTATCCCCCATCCTGGAAGAGCTAGTCAGCTAGATGTAATCAAGTATTGAGCTGAGTTGGGGCAGAGTTATAGTTCTGGTAAAACCCAGTCCTCCTCTGGATTTTCCCTGTACCTTAGCAGTGGCCCTCTTGGATTTGGGGTTGAAAGCCTGGCCAGTCTGTCTCTCTCAGCCATTCAAGTTCAGCTCTTCAGTGATTTGGGGTTAGCGCTTTAGCCTCCTAATCCACACAGGTTCAACATCTGGCCGGTATCTCGAGGGGGAGACCAGTTATTTGTTTCAGGCCCCCTCCCTCTAGACACTGCAAGACTGTGGAACTTGCCATTCCTAGTCCAGCCCCTTCCCAGGTGCCCACTTGGCTCCAGAACTCATCAAATATTCCATGGGGAAAACTAGCATTGCATTTTGGGCTCCTCTTGTGCCTAATCCATAGCACAGTCCCTGCAAGCCCCAGAAGCGGTACATTTCTCTTTTCCCCAGAAGAGCGTCTCTCTTCGGGGCAATTTTGATCATCAGAGATGTCCCAAATCAGCAAGTGTCTCAGGGGAAAAAAACAGCCGCCCATCACCGTTTCACCTGGGAGGGGCCCTTTCCTCCTCGAAATCTTAGTTCATCTGGTTCTTATTTCTTCCACCGCTTTCCATTCTTTAAAAACAACGATTTTAATCTTATTTCTTTCCTCTTGATTGTGGCAATGGGAGTGGTGGCCTGCAGAGACCTACCACATCCTACCCAGAAGCAGAAGTTCTTCAGTTCTGCTTTTTACCACTCCCCATAGAGAGATGATTTGACTTCTTACTATTTTCATGTAGTCACATGCTAACTTGTTTTTATTGTTGTTGTCTAAAGAAGTTATAGGGCTTTTATCTGTTTAAAAACAGATGTCAACTATTTCCTAAACTTTCTTGAGGGATAGCCATTTTGCCTCAAACTCTTACGGCTTTGTTTTTTGATGCTACACATCTTTCCTGTTTCTGTTTTTCAGTTTGTTTATACTTCTTGACCTTCACTGCTGCTGCTAGAAAAGTTTCTGGTAATTTTATCGATTTCAGGGGGACTGCGGGGAGGAGGGGAGAGCTTCCTGCTCTGCTACCCACTGCTCAGTAAGCTTGTCTGAGAGATAAACTCCCTGAGAAGCAATTTCTTTCCCTTCAGCTACTCCGGTCTCCTTTGAGTGGAGCTCTAACTTTGCCTAACTCTCTCCTCTCTTCCTGAATCTCCTGTGACTATTGTACACATCTGTAGTGTCAGCTGCTCTCTAAGCTAATGACATTCAGGCCTGAAGTGCCAGCCTTTACTTCCATCTGGGCTTCCAGACCTGTATGTCACACTTAACATCCCCACAGACCCCTCAAAAACAAAATCTCGGGCCGGCCGAGTGGCGCGATGGTTAAGAACTAGCTTGGGACGCCAGAGAGCCCTGGTTCGGATCCCACATATGAGGGCCAGTGACACTGCCCTCCACAGCTGAGATGCTGAACAACAGCTCAACCTGGAGCTGGGCTGCCGTCAGTTGCCGGCGACGGCGTAGGCTGCAGCCCCTGTGGCAGTGGGTTGCCATGGGCTACCATGTGTAGCCAGCAGCCAGCATGAGCGGCCAGCAGCCGCAGTGAGCGGCCGTCCAGAAGCCGGCGACTGATCTGCCTCGCCCGGGAAGAGCACAGTGATGGTGCCAACTTGGGCCAGTGAAACAACGTCCTCCACAACTAGAGTGAAGAACAAAACGATAGCAACTTGTCTGTTCCCCTTCCCCCAATTCCCCAGCACTGTTCCCATCCCCCCAATTCCCCAATAAAAATCTTTAAAAAATAAACACCACAAAATCTCCAAATCCACCATTGTCCCACAGCTCTGCTCCTCTGCTTGAGATCTTGTTTCAGGCATGACACCGCCATCTGGTCAGAGCCTGTGTATCATCCTGATTTCTCTCCCTCTTCCCCGCATCTCACATCCAGTGGCTACCAAACCATGTCAGTTCTGCCCTGTGAACACTGCCTGTTCTCCTTCCCCACGGACGCAGTACAGGCCCTCGACGCCTCCTAAGACCTGCCCTCCAGAGGAGTGCATGTGCCAAGAGCACTTGATGACCACAAGTAGTTTTATTACTTCTGCCTGGAAGAGGAGGCCCTGGCAGGAGCGGGGATGCACAGCAGATGTGGAGCTGCACCCCCACTGGCAGCACGGAGGCCATAGGCCAGAATCCAGGACTGTGAAGGGCAGTCCCATAGTGTGAGCTGGAGCTGGGGAGGAGGTACAATCTTGCCAGCAGAGGCCACTGGTTGGAGACGTGGGCCGAGCCTCACCGATGCCGCTTTCGGATGGTCTGCAGCTCCTGGTAGATGGTGCTGAAGCTGGGCCGCTGACTGGGCTCGTAGGCCCAGCACTGCTCCATGAGCCTGAACACAGCGTCGGGGCACAGCTCGGGGCAGGGCAGGCGGCCCCCTGTGAGGACAGGCATGGCACCCTGGCATGAGGAGGGAGTCTGAGGCCTCCAGGCAGCCCCTGAAGGCATCTGTGAGCAATAGGAGCTGCTTAAGCTGCACTGTTTTTAAGGAGCCACTTTTTGCACCGAGAACCCCAAGGACACAGAGGTCCTAATCGCAGTGCCACTGTGCATTAGCTGTATAACCTCTGTAAGCCTCAGTTTTTCCATCTGTAAAAGGGACTCATTCCTACCTCACCTGTTGTGAGAAGTAAATGAAGTAATGTATGACCTGGCACACTCAGGGGCAACTGCCGGATTATTCCTATTCTGCCCCAGTGGGAAGGTTAGGGGACCTAGAAGAGTCCGGCTGTAGCACTGGAATGAGCGCTTGGCTCTGGGGCTGCTGTCATGCAGCGGGGTTACCTTACCCTTTTCTACGAACTCCCGAGTCTGCTGATTGCTGAGGTTGGGGTAGGGAGAGGCCCCCAGGCTGAAGGTCTCCCAGAGCAAGATGCCAA
Organism: Hipposideros armiger; assembly: GCF_001890085.2. NCBI lineage: Eukaryota > Metazoa > Chordata > Mammalia > Chiroptera > Hipposideridae > Hipposideros > Hipposideros armiger. The sequence continues at coordinate 866,135 of NW_017731398.1, forward strand.
AGCTCCACACGTCGCTCTCAGAGGAATAGCGGCCTGCGAGGAGGTGAGACAGTGTGAGTGGGCCACCCACGTCCATCGGACAGAGGTGCGCCCAGCCTTGGCTCTGCAGCCCGGAGTGGACAAGGCCCAGGTACCGTAGTTCAGGGCCTCGGGCGCAGTCCACTTCACTGGCACTTGTCTGAGGCCCCCCGAGGCGGCGTAGATCCCGTCCTCTTCCTCCCGTGACATCCCAAAGTCACTGATCTTCAGGACGTTCTTCTCCGTGACCAGGCAGTTTCGAGCAGCAAGGTCCCTGGTCGAAGCAGGAAAGGGACTCACTCAGCCACTACCCACATTAGCACCTGTCACCTCCCTGACCTGGGTACTCTAGACGTAGCTATGAACAAGGGCTGCTCTCTGCCCCAGGACTCACAGTCCCTCGGGAGAGGCTAACTTCCTGGTGAGGAGGCATCGGGTGACAGCACTGCTGTGCCTGGGTGCAGGTTATTGGGGGGCTGGCGGGGGCTGCACGAGGCCTGTGGCCCTCACTCACCGGTGGATGCAGCACTTGCTCTCCAGGTACTCCATGCCTGCAGCCGCATCCCCTACCATCTGCAGCAAAGTCTTCATTCGTAGGCGGGCTCCCTCCGTCCGAAGGAAGGTCAGGAAATCGCCCCCTGGGAGCAGAACAGGGGAGCCTTATTGAGCCTTCTGCAGGCGTGCGGACCCAACTGGGCTGAGGTCCCCACCCCTGGAGATCAGCCCCCTCAACTCACCCTGCACGAGCTCCATGACAATGTAGATAGGCTGCTTCTGGGTGCAAACACCAATCAGGCGCACAATGTTGGGGTGGCTGTACTGCTTCAGGATCCTGGAGGGCGCTGTTGCTTAGGCTCCCATCTCAGGGGCTTGCATATCCCCTCCCCGGCCCCGGGGGCCCCAGAAATCCCCAGGGAACCCAAGGGAGGATGGGAGAAGGGCAGCAGAAGAAATGAGCTTGGCCTCTGAGGCCACCAGACCTCAAGCAGGTCACTGAGCCTTGAGCCCTCTGCCCTGGGGGTGGGGGTATGACCTGCATGGGGGGCTGTGGGATTCTATGACACCACAGAAATCAAGCACTGTACATCGTGCCATGCACAGAGGAAGCCTTCGTATGGGCAACTATGATGACTGTTATTTTATCACCTACCTCGCTTCCTGCAGAAACTTGGCCTTGAGGTCAGGCGGGAGTGTCTCTCTACACGATTTCACCGCCACCAGGGTGTTGTCAGCTCGCAAGCGCCCACTGAACACTTCGCCAAAGTTCCCCTGAAATGGTCCTGGGCTCCTAACTGTCTTCCCTGGACCGCAGTCCCCTTCTCTCAGGGGACAACCCACCTTGCCCCCACCTGTCCTCATCCACTGTCCCCACCATCAGACCTGCTTACTCAGGCTCTGTAGTTTACCCACAGCTGGGAAACCGAGCAGGTACACATGGGATAGGCAGGGAAAGTCACCTCTGACCTGCCATATTCACTGAGAGAAGTGACATGGAAAATCCAAAAATCACTTTTACTTGGGTTGCAAAACCAC
>NW_017731398.1:867860-886823 GCF_001890085.2 Hipposideros armiger
GTGGGGCTGTAGGTGGCAAGCACTTTTCCCTCAGTGTCCTGCAGGACAGTGTATGGCAGTGGCCAAAAGGGGAGTTGGGTACAAGCTGGGACTCAGAATGAGACAGGGAGGCAGGAGAGCTGTCTGAAGTGGGCCTTGGTGCGACTCGGGAGGTGGGCTGGGAAGAAGCAGTGCTGGGGTCGGGGAGGCATGCAGGCCGCCAGGAGGCTGGCAGAGCACTCAACTCACCCGTCCAATCTGCTCGCCCAACACTAGGTCCTCGTGGTTCAGGGCCCACTTGTCCTGGGGAAGCAAGGGGTCAGGGATCAGGGGTCAGAAGTCAGCGATAAAAAGGCATGCTGGGCCCTGCGAAGGACTGCACATCCCCTACCAAGACTACATCTTTCATTTCATGGTGCCTCAGTTTGTTAGTCTGTAAAATAGGGGTTGGCTTATACTCAGGTGACTTCGGGGACCAGGCAGGGACCCTAACTAGGTGAGCACCAGCCTGTGGAATGACAGTGGCCTTGGGATCCAAACCTAGGAGGAAGCTGACCCCCTGGAGAGTGAGGAGTCACCTGGCACCCAGTAGAGCTGAAACCTGGAAGCCCCTCCTGCCCTGATTCTGCGGGCCTGAACCCGCACTCCCCAAACCCTGCGGTGGCTGGGGCGGGCTGGCTGGGTGCAGGCTCACCTTGGGCACGGCTCTGTTCAGGACAACACCACTCTTCTTGGTGAGGGGCTGCTGGGAGCGCAGCAGGTGGTCGATGAGCAAAGGGATGCTGGGGAAGCCCTCACCTTCCAGCCGGTACAGGTTCTGCAGGGCAGGGGGACCTGGGGTCAGCAGCCTCCACTGCGGAGGGGGCCTGAGCCCTGGGAGGGGAGAGGGAGAGCAAGCAGGGAGAAAGGGCCTGCCCGGGGAGAAAGGCAGAGAGACCACAGGAAGGCAAGACCTCATGGCGCCCGACACGCCTCCACCCACACTGAAGGCTTAAGCCTGTTCTGTTGTAGGGACAGGGTGGTCTCTATGGCCCCTTGTAGCTCTGCCAGGGAGGCATCTAAGACTAGTAGCTCCTTCCTACCCTCTCAAGGCCATTCCGCTGGTGATGGGAGGGGTGGGGCGGGGTGGGCTCAGGTCCAGGCCCCACTCACGTCAGCAGACTGGATGATGAAGTGTCGGGGCTGGCCGTCCCACAGCACGGACAGCACATATTCCTGCTTGCCCTGGCTCTCCCGCACCACGAAGTCCCCAGATTGTATCAGCAGCTCAGCCACCTCAGCCCGTGGGATGGCTCCGTGGTACCACAGCTGCTCATGCAGTGGCTTCTGCACGTCGGGCACAAGCTGCAGCGGTGGGGGGAGCTGGGCAGGGACGAGGAGGGGCGAGGGGGGGGTCACTTAGCCAGCTCATCAGGGGAGGCCACTAGGCCAGCTAGGAGACAGTGGGGTCTCTTTCACGCGCCCCTCAATTCTCCAGACCACCTGAGGGTCAGGGAGAGTGGTCCGCAGGCCTCTAGAGCAAGCCATAGACTGCCCCAGGCTCACTCCAGGCACAGCTGGGGTGGGGGGCTGAACTGGCTGGTCCGAAACCAAGCTTTTGCCTTTTCCACCGGGCCGCAGCCCCCCAACCACTCCTCGAGCAGGGAGAGCCATGGGTAACCAAAGCTGCAAGTCCCTTCAGTACATGTGGTGGCAGAGAAGAAGCGGGCAGGAAGAAGGGGGCATGAGGGTGACAGGATCTGGGGACATCGGTGCCTGGACACCCCAATAAAAGCAGTGTCGGTAGAGCCTCCTCTTTAGGGTAATCCAGTGACGAACCAGAATACCATGGTAGGCGGGGCACAGGGGAGGCATCTCTGAGACCCCTAGCCTGGCCCACCCCTTGGAGAAGGGGAGAGGTGTAGGCCCGGACAGGCTCGACTCACCGAGAACTTGGGGCGGAAGATTCCTGAGATGTGGCTCTTAAGGATCTCCAGGGTGGGCGTCCTTCCTCCTTCCCGCTCCTGCTCCTGAGGCCAGGGACAGACGTCAGCGGGTGGCCAGGCTTGGGGAGGCGGAGGGCGAAAATGAGCAGCACAGCCTGGGCCGGTGGCAGGGTGACCACGGTGGGTGGTGGGGCGCTCACCGAGGATGAGGTGGAGTGGCGGTCGTCCTGCAGGAGCGGCACGGGTGGGGGCTCGCCGGTGCCCAGCTTTTCCACTTTGGCTTGCAGCAGATCCTGCTGGGCCTCCAGCTTGGCCTGGTTGCACAGTGCCACCTGCAGCCCCTGGAGCTCCTCCTGTAACACCTGCCTCTTGCCCAGCAGGTAAACCCTGCAGGTAGGCAGGCAGGTGGGAGGAGGGGAGAGAGAGGGCTCAGCCTGCAGCTGGTGGCGGGGCGGGCGGGTGCAAGGCTGCTGTAGGTGGGACCCACTGACCGCTGCCGGGGGTGGATGTTCTGTTCCTCATTCCGGAGCTCGCGCTGCAGCTGAGTGACCACCTCCTGCCGGCTGAACACCATTGCGGTGACCGCAGCCAGTTCATCTGTCACTGAGGTCAGCCTGTGCCCGAAGGAAGGGCAGTGTTACAGCCGGTCCCTCAGGTGCATCCCTGCAGAGCCAAGGCAAGCCCGGCCACCCGGCCCCAGTTCTGTGTGGACAGCGTCCACGCCTGGCCCCATGTCATGCCACCCACGTGTGTTGCACGCTCTCCACGGTCAGCTCGTTCAACTGCAGCTCCCCGGGTTCCAGGGGTTCACCCTCCTCAAGCAGTGACTCGTCAAAGGTGACGCAGGGTGGGACGTCAGGAGCGGACCTGCAGTGGGGGCAGTACCCCATCAGTGAGCAGGCCAACATCCCTGGTGCGTGGCAGGGGCAAGGAGGGGCTTACCCATACTGTTGCAGGAAGCCGTTGTACTCGGCTTCGGGCTGGATGCGGGCGGCGGCTGCAGCCATCTCCCGGTGAATAGCCACCACCTCGTCCTGCACCAGGCTGCTAATCTCCAGGTATTCCCGCAGGATCTCCTTCCTGCCCCAGACGGAATCCCTGGTCAGCAGGGCCTGAGGCTGGGCCAGGCTGGGAAGCTCGAGGCCCCCCTGACACTGGCTTCGGAGTCAGCCCTGGGGCTGAGCCCCCACCTCATCATTTACCAGCCAAATGACCCCAGGCAAATTACTGCATGTTTCCTGATCTTCGCTTCCTGTTATGTGAAATAGGGGTGCTGGGAGTTGGAATGAGGGCCCAGTGAGATCTGAGCGCAGAGTGCGTGGTGCACGCAACGTGCTAGTTAAACGCAAGCTACAGTCATGCCTGCCCTGAGTAGCCGGCACCACAGCAAGGCTCGTTTCTCCCATAGCCTTCTCCACATAAGCGCATGGCTGTTGCATCTTCCAGGTGCTCCGGGCCAAGTTTGTGAAGTCACCCTTGATGCCTCTATCTCACACCCCACTTCCGGTCCGTAAGGAAACCCCACTGGCTTCACCTTCAAATACATCCAGGACCTGATCATTTCTTCCCTCCACTGGGTCTGAGTGGCCCTGGGCTGTGGTCTGGATTACCGGAGCAGCCTCCTGTCTGATCTCCTTGCCCTTGTCCTTGCCTCATGAAGTCTACTCTCAATACAGCCAAAGCCCTCACAATGGCTTGTGGGACCCTCTGTGGTACAGCAGCCCTCAGACCCTGGATTCCTCAGGCCTCATGTCTGACTTGGCCCTTCCCTCACTCTGCACTGGCTACACCGGCCTCCTTGCTATTCCCTGATTTCAGCCACTCTCTCACCTCCGGGCCTTTGCACTTGATGTTTCCTCTCTTTCTCTCTGGAATGGCCTTTCTCCCAACATCCTCTGGTTCACTCCTGTACCTTTGAGGCTTTCTCAGACCACTCTATTTAAGAATACCTCCCAATCCCCCTTTCTTGTTTTATTTTTCTCCAGAGCACTTATCACTTCTAACATGCTTCCTGTTTTACTTATTGACTTTCTTTTCTCTCGCCACTAACATGAAGAATCTTAGAGAGCAGATATTTTTATCTGTTTCGCTCCGTTGTATCCCAGAGCCTAGAACAGTGCTCAATAAATACAATAAAACCTGTAATAGAGGCCCTGGAATAATGTGATTCAGATATGAATTGAGTGGATCCAGTCCTCGGCCCAAGGCCATTCTCACGTGATTCCATGACCATTACTCTTACGCGACTGAATTTTCTGGACCTTTCCTCTGGGCATGGTGGCAGGGTGATGGTGGGGGTAGGGGTGGGGCGTGGGCTCACAGGATGTATGCCATCTCCTGGTGCAGGTCCTGCAGCGACTGGAGCAGGCCGGGCAGCATAAGCTGGTGGTGGTGCTGGTGGTGCAGTTGTGCAGCCCGCACACTAAGCACATAGCGGTTATGGTGAGCAAAGAGCTTCCACAGGCTGCGCACATACTTGTCCTTGGCCTTGTCGCGGTCCTTGTCTGGTAGGTGAGGAGAGGGGAGTGTGGGTAACAGCATAGAGGCCTGGGAAGCCCCCATTCCCCGGGCACCTAGGGACAGGTCAGGGTTGGCTTGGGACTCTCTCCCCGCTGGTGAGGGACGCCACATACCTTTGCTGGCCTCCTGATATTTGCGCCTGGCCTGGGCACTGTCCCGTGCCAGGGTTCGATACTGGCTCTTCAGCTTCTCAATGTCCTGGTTGTGGGTCTGGGCAGAGAGAAGACACAGTGTGGGTCAGCGGGTCCTCAGGGCCTGGGACAGTCCTTCCCAAGGTTCAGCGCTGGACACGTCCTGCAGTCCACGCAGGCAGTACGTCCAAGTCCACTCTTGGCCTAGAGTGGTATCTGGTGGCAGGCAGGGCCCCGCTGCAGGCGTGTGGCCTGGACAGTCTGTGTACAGAGCTCCACACTTAGAAGGGCTCTATTGAAGCCACTTTGAAATTCTTGATAATTCTTTGTCAAGGGCCCCACGTTTTCATTTTGCACTGAGTCCTACAAATGACATTCCTGGTGGCAGGAACAACAGATGATCAAGACCCGAGTTCTCATCCCAGTTCTCCCCCTGCTTATGCACTGGGATACTTTGGGCTGGTTCCATCCGTCTCCTCTGACCTTCATTTTTCCCATCTGTAACTGAGCTAAACACATAAACTAGATGAGTCTTTTTCTTCAAGGGCCAGCTGGTGAACATTTTAGGCTTATGGACCATACAGCCTCTGCTGCAATTACTCAGCTCTGCCATGGTAGCTCTATAGCAGCCATAGGTAACATGAGAACAAAGTGGGCGTGGCTGTGTCCTAGTACAAGTACCTATAAAAACAGGCAGATCGTGTTTTTAGACAAGCTTCTGGGGGAGAGAGAAGAGTGGTGGAGACTGGCCACCAGGGGCCGCTGTGGGTCCGTGGCAAGGCAAGGCTTTGCGCTGGTGGAAGTGGGGCGGTGCAGGGGGCTGACCAACACAGTGAATTAAGGCTGAAGCACACATATAGCTCTGACGACACAGCCTCTAGCCTGAGGACCTGGGTAGGATTCAAATGCAGGCAGGGCGACTTCACAGCCCCAGTCTTTAACCTCTGTGCTGGGGCCACACCGCTGCCTTGCGGTGTCTCGGGGGCCCAGGGACAAGCCCACCTAGGCTAAGGGTAGACAGATTGGCCCTCAATCCTCTCAGTCTCTCAGCCCCCAGAGCCAGCAGGTGCAGCCTAGGAGGCGAGTCACAGATCCTGTGATCCCCCCATGGAATGGCTGAACCACTCCCAGCACTTTGCCCAGGTACACAGCAGGGTGACAGAAAACGCACAAGCGAGGCCCTGTTACACGCCAGCCCAAGTGGGGCAAGGCGGGAAGGAAGCTGCGGCAGGGCTAGAGCAGGGCTGCGGTCAGGAGTTCCACTTCCCTGTGAATCCAGGGGCTCTTGTGCAAAACCAGCCCTTTCAGGCTCACAATGCAGGCACAAATGACCAGGTGGAACCCCAGGCCACCCACCCACCTTGGTGAGCTCCTGTTGCAGCTGCTGCCACTGCTCACTGTAGGTCTTGCGCAGTTGCTGCCGCTCCCGGATCAGCAGGCTCAGCTTGCTCAGGGGCCCCGAGTTCAGATCTTCCGCATGCTGCCTCAGCAACCGGCTCAGGCCCTCCGTTTGGCTGGTGATCTCTGCCCAGGACTGTAGCATGGGAGGGGCGAGACAGGGTGTGGAGGACAATGGCTCCTGGGCCTGGGCCTGTCTAATCTCCAACCCTCCCCAGAGGAGCTTCAGAAAAGGAAGGGGCAGGCAGATATCCCAGGGACCCTCAGGAATTCCTGGGGCGAGGGCAGGAAGGAGGTGAGGAGGCCTAAGGCCCCAGGGAACCCCACCTGGCTGATGGGGCTGTCAGGGCCGCCCCGGCTCTGGCCCCCACTGTCCTGTACGGACATGTGGTGCAGCAACCCTGCGTATTCCCGGTCACTCTTGACCCGCTGGGCCATCCACTTCCTCATGCCCTCCAGCAGCCGAAGCTCAGCCTCCTGCATTTGCTGCACCGCCCCGTGGCCCTGGGGGCTGCACAGCTCCGAAGAGAAGCCCATAGTGCCGTCCTAGGGACAGAGAGAAGACAGGCCATTGCTGGAGACATAAGGGTAGAGCAAGGATGCTGGGGCCAAGAGGAGCTGCAGACAGGCAGAAGGTGGGGGTCCCGTCCTGCCGAATTGCAGCCACAGGTACAAAATGCAGGCCTGGCCTGGGACTGGCCCTCACTGCTTCCTGTGTCCCAGGCCAGGGCCTGGCGCCAGGGTTCCCCTTCCCAGCCCTGGAACAGGAACCACCCAGAGCTTCCCTCCCTGGGCCCTTCCCAGTACCCGCTGCAGGGGCCTGTGTGCCCAGGGCCCTCGGTAGGGCCAAGCCTGCCCCAGCCAGCACACAGCCTGGCCCTGCCCCTGCGGCCGCCCCTGCCCCACCTGGTCTGGTGTTCACCTGCAAAGCCACTGCCCACCGCCTCCTGGGCCTCGGGCAGGAGTCACTGCTGGGGCAGCTGCTCCGGGGGCCACCAAGGACTGAGTCAGGCCCAGCCAACAGGCCAGTTCCTGATTCGATGCTTCCTCCTCCGGTGGTTTCAGTTGGCCCAGGCCCTGGGGCGGGCCAGCGGAGGGGAAGGGGCGGGCAGGAGCCTCCAGTCTGCCGGCCCCCCTGCCCAGTGTAGCCCCCCGCAAGGCCAAGGAAACGGAAGGGAGGAGGGGCCGGGGAAGAATGGTCTGAGGAGGGCAGCCTAGGCCAGCACTCCCCAGGGCCTGGGACAGGGACACAGGGTGCGGGGGAGGGGAGGGCAGGGCATAGGGTGAGACTGCAGGCAGAAACTGGGCCTCTCAGTCTGGGGGGGGGTCCAGTGGCAGGTGGGGAGTCCTAGCAGGAGGCTGGTGGCTCCTGAAGAGTAAGGGAGAGTGTGCTCCAGGTCCTCCCCACTCCATGAGATCCCCAGGAAGAGCTCAGACACCAGTCTCAATTTGAGTAACATTCCCAGTCTACCTGGGAGAGGCCTGCTTCTCAGGCACAGGTCCTAGTGGCCCCACCAGTCACCACTCCCCTACCCTACGCAGGGGCTTCCTGTCCCAAGAGAAGCCTGAGGGGTGGGATTGGGGAGTGGAGAGGAAGGGAGTTTACATAGATGGGACGCAGGCTCTCCCCAGCAAGAGCACTTGGGCCTTCCTGGCCCCATAGCGGGGGCCTCAGCCCTACAGCTGGTGGCCAGGCCACTTACTTCAGCCAAGGGAGACCCTGAGCAATGGGGACACAACACAGGCTGTTATCCTCCACCCTGCTTGAGACCAGTCCTGTGGGGGTGGATGTGCTCAGCTTGTCCCACCCTCTGGGGCTTGTTTCCAATCTGCTGTCTTCTGCACCCCACTGCTCCCTAAAGGAGGCCCCGGAACCCCTCAGTAGACAGACTTTGAAATCCTGACTTGTGCCCATCTCAAGGCAGGCAGGACATCACAGTAGGCATCTAACGCCCTCCCACCCCCACCCCCACCCTGATGCAGTCCCAGGCTCCTAGGAAGAACAGTATCACCATACTGGAGACCAGGCCTGGTTTGCATAGTCTGCATGTTTAATCACTTTAAAACCTCTAACATCATCTCGTGTCCATTAAATAGAGCCAACAATGCTGGGCCTGTTTAAATTACAAGAAAAAAAATCACTGTGCACCAACCCAGTATCTTACAAAACCAGCCGGGCTGGCCACAAGGAGGTGGGGGTGAGAAGAGGGCACCCCGGGCAGGTGGCTGGGTGCCAGGAGGGGCTAGGGGAAAGAAAAGGGGTCTCCCAAACAGAAGGGGACTGATTGTCCTAATGGGAGGGGTGCAAAAGGCACGTCAGAAGAAGGGAACCTGGGGGGCAGGACAGGTCAGTGCTTTCTCCACCAGGGCACAGTGTTGGAAGGGGCACAGTGCCACCACCTGCCCACCCCTGGCACTTGGAGAACCAGTGACCCATGAGCCCTTGGCACGAGCCCCATTTGAAACATGGACAACTGCTTGCCTCTCCCACCACGATCCCCCTTTCCTAGGGCCCACTGGCCAACCTCTTCAGAACTTGGGGCTCAGCTACTCCTCACTCCCCAGCAACATGCTGTAGCCCCCCAACACCTCAGGGCCAGGGCAGTCAGGGGGAACAGCAGGGTGGACAGTGGGTGTGTGAAGGTGGGCGGGCCAGCTGCTACCCCCGTTAAAAATACAAAAAAAAAAAAAAAAAGAAAAAGGAAAAAAAAATCAGCATCTGAAGTGAAATAATCACAAAGTGAAAATATATCCTCAAACAGCCCCTGAGATCCCCACAGGGGAAAGCAGCATCGGGTGGGAGGCGGGAGAGGCCGGCTGGGCCACTGTCCCTCCCCACCACCCACCCAGGGGCTCTGGGACTGTGAGTGCCAACAGCCCAGGCAGCCCCGGGCTCAGAAAACAGGGACTTGGGCCCTGGCGGGAGGGGAGGATGGTCAGGACGCCAGCGTAGGGGTCACCCGGGGCCAGCCTAGCTCAGCGGGCAGCCAGCTGTAGTGAAAGGGACACACAGACACGTGCATACACGCGCACCCTGGAAGCACCTGCCTCGCCTTGGTCCCTTCCTTCCATCGCTGCTTCTGCCTGAGGCTCACCAGAGGTGAGGGTCCGGGTCAGGGATGCACAAGCCCTTGGAGAGGTGGCCTCCTCCTTCACATACCCCTTGGGCCAGTCTCCCTGCTGCCTGGATGGGGACCATTATTGCTTTAGAGGGACCGGAAAGGGGCCAGAGCTGCAGCCGAGCTAGGATTCCCAAAAGGGCTGCCCCTCTTCACTCTGCAAGGAACTCTGGCTGGGGTCTGGATGACCCTAGAAAGCTGCCCTGAAGGTTTCACTCCTTTCTCCACACGGAAGGGGTGCTGGGGGACGGGTGAGGCCCTCCCCTGTCCCCCAGCTGGTCCTGGGGCCCCACCTCAGGCAGCCAGGAAGCCCAAGGATAGGGCGGGACGCTGTCTCTGCCCCTCTTGCCTCCCAGCTGGGGTCTAAACCCAGTCCCAAGATAAAAAAATACTTTGGTGAATTAAAAAGTGCCCAAGGAGGGGGTGGGTTTGAAGGGGCGGCCGCAGGCGCTCGTCAGAGGACACTCTGGTCTCTGATAAAGGCGGTCCTCTCGCCCCGGCCCTCATCCTCCTCTGAGTCGGACGGGCACTCTTGCCAGGCCTCGGGGGGCAGCCCCTTGTAGGAGATGAGGCCGCGGTCCATCGTGTACACCTTCACCCCGCGGAAGCTGAAGCCTGAACGCAGCTGCAGGACCAGGAAAACGGTGACGAAGACCAGGACGATGAAGGCGCAGCTGAGGCCGGCCACCACCTCAGGTAGGTGTGAGGGCAGCAGCCCTGCCCGCAGCCGTGGTTCTGCTTCCACCCCCAAGGGTGGCCGGGGTGGCCGCTGCGGGGATTCTCGGCTGCTCTGACTTTGCCGGGAGCATGTCTGCTCCACAGGGTCCAGGGAGGCGTGGCTGGGGCAACTGAGGCAGTCTGTGGGGGCTGGCCCCCGGCAGGTGGCACACAAGGGGTGGCAGGGGGCACAGACGCTGGCACGGATGGTCTCCACGTCATTCTCAGTGCTGTAGTGCGTGTCGAGGACTTGGGGAGCAAAGCCTGGTGGGCAGTGCTGGACACAGCTCTTCTGGTGCAGGGAGAAGCCTTCCTCGCACACTGCGGGCATGGGAGAAACAGCGGGTGTCGGCTCAGATGGCCATGGCCATGGGGCCATATGAGCTCAGGACCAGGGCAGCCCAGGCACCAGTGCCCAGGAGCAGAACCACATCATCCCAGGGGCCCTAGTGTCCCTCCAGACCCCTTTTCCGCCTAGAACTGGGACTCAGGACAGGCACCCTCTGTCCTCCAGCCTCAGGCCCCAAATCCTAACAGACCCACTACTGACCCACACAGGCCTGGCTGGATGTGAGCGTCTTGCAGCCACTGCTCTCGGGAGGCGCGGGCAGCCCCTCGGGGGCCGTGCCATACAGCACAAGGGTGAACTTGGTCAGCGTCCCTATTCCGGGTGGAGGATAAGTCCATGGTGAGTGGACACTGGGACCCAGCATCCAGACCCTGCTGGCTGTCCAATTGGTTCCCCAACCCTCAAGTGCCACCCATACCATAGTTGTTGGCTTCGCTGGTGTTTTCAATCTCCAGGACCCACTCGCCAGAGGGATCCTCATCCCAGGAATGGGTTGTCATGAAGGCCCAGTCATTAAACCCATCTGCGGAGTAGTCGTGTGGCCTGGGGGAGCAGGGTGCACACAGCTGTTGAGGCCTCTGGGGGACCCCAGCCAGGAACACCAAGCCCACCACAAATGGACCACACACCCTCCCCCAGTGCAGCATCGACCCCACACTGGGCTGGAAATGCTTCCTGGCTCTGATTCCCAAGGCCAGATGCTCTTAACAAGAAGATTCTGGAAATACGCAAAAGCACTGCGCACGGGAAGGCACACAGATGTGGTACTTGGTGGGTGGAATCAGGGTTTCCTGCAATATCGGACTCCCATAGGACAAATTCATCCTTCCCAAATGCTGACAAGTGTCCTCGCTGAGTGTTTGCTGGCCATGAGGCTGTGTGAGTGAATGAATGAATGCACATGGGCACGGGGATGGGCTGGGCAGGGGACAGGGCAAGCACCTGGCGGCCAGCAGGGTGGAGCGGGTACCCATGGGGCTGACCAGGTGGATGGCCAAGTCGCCACGGCGATTGTAGGACAGGGTGAGACGCGCCTGAACGTGCTCCAGCCGCGTGACGTGGCTGGGCTCCCCCAGGCAGGCGCTCACAGTTTTCCGCACCTCCAGCCGCTTCCCGATGTCCCTGCGCAGAGACAGTGACGGCCGTCAGCCTGGCCCAGAGGGACCAATGGGTACCCCTGAACCCTCAGGTCCCGCCCACCGCCTCCTAGCCAGGGTTCAGCCCTCACTTGGGCTCAGCAAGGATGTCAATGACACACTTCCGCTGGGAGGCCACCGTCGTCCAGTTCTGGGCCAGGGCCACCATGGCACCCGCATCCAACAACCCGTAGCCATACGAATGGCTCACTGTGGGGTGGGGAAGGTGAGGTCAGCTGGGAGGCATGGAGTGCCCCCCTCTGACCCCCTCAATCCAGCCCACTGGGTCACCCTGTCCCCACCTTTCCGGCCCACACCATTGGTGGCCCAATCGTTAGCATTGAGGTGTGCTGGCTTTGAGGTCTGTACCACCAGGTGCTGCATGTCCCGCCAAGTGAGGTTCCTACTGCAAAGGAGAGAGAGGCTGGATTCAGTCTCTGTGGAGAGAAGCTGGAGACCAAGGGCTGCCCTGCACAGCGCACTGGTGGGGACAGGGCTGCTCTTCAGCCCCTGCCGCTTACTTGGCCTCCAGGGTGAGCGCGATGATGCCAGCTGCCAGGGGGGCAGAGGCCGAGGTGCCCGTGTGTGACTCTGTACACTTCTGCCGCAAATCAGTGGTCACCTGCACGAAGAACAATGGTGTTGGGTCTGTGGTGGGTGGAGGGGACCAGGGAAGCGACCTGCCGGCCTTCCCTCTGCCTACAGGCCCTGAGCACCACAGCTAGTGTGGCAAGTCAGGGCTAGGACCCCTGGGCCCCAGTCACTGCCTTGCTGTGAACAGGACAATGTCTTGCTGTGAACAGGACAATGTCTGGCCATTTCTGGACCTCAATTTCCCAAGGAACAAAGGGGCTGCACCAGGGGATTGGCGATCAATAAGAGTAAAGACTGTTTTTAGGAGAGTCTACATTTCTCAGGGGCTTCACAGACGGCTCCATGGCCCCCAAGAGTCGTAGAGAGCCCTCCAGCTCCCAGTCCATGATGCTGGAGCCCCTATCACCCAGCCACTTGCAAGTGGGAGCTAGATGGGGTCAGGGGGAGTCAGCAAGCAGCCCCATTTCCCCAGCCTGAACCCCGGCGCCCTCCCAGGGTGAAACTCACGATCTGCTTCTCATTCTGGTTGCCGCTGCTGTAGGTCGTGGCCAGTGTGGACGAGCAGGCCTCACTGTACCAGGGCACATTGCCGAACTGCGTGGCGCTGCTGATGGACAGCGTGTAGATGCTGTTGGTGTAGCCGTCGCAGTTGCAGCTGTCATGTTCCCGGCCCCCGTTCCCCGAGGCCCAGACAAAGATGGAGCCCAGCCCCCCACGGCCCTGTGGACAGAGGGGGCTGGGGTCACTGGAGAACAGGGCTTGGGGGAGGCCTGGTGGGAAGAGACACTGCTGGAGACTGGAAAGGCTGGGGCTCGTCCTTGGGCACCCTCCACCTACCCCCCAACCCGTTTCCCATGATGTCCCTGGTGGGTCAGATATATATGCAAGTATGTCTGTCTACGCACAAGAAATAGAACTGGACTACCACCAAAATGCTCAGAGCGGCGATTCCAGGGAGTGGAATTTTGGGTGATTTTAATTTATTTTTCTCTTTTTCTGTCCTTCTAGTCTCTTAATGTTTTAATAAACATGCTTTGTGTAAAATTAAAGTTAAACAAAAGAACAAAATAAACAGGATCAGAAAAACATAAGGAAGAAAGCCATGGAAAACAGAGTGCCCAGTGTGCCCCCCAAGACTGGGCCTGGACCCCTGTCTCACCTGGCTGACCCCCCGGAAGAAGGCCTCCTCAGCAAGGCGGGCTGGCCCGTCCACGGTCTTGCCGTCATCCTCGGGGCCCCAGCTGGCACTGTAGATGTGGATGTGGTTGGGGTTCAGGCCCAGCGAGCGCGCCTCCACTGCATCTGTCACCTCACCATCCAGCATGCGTACCCCTGGCCGCAGAGGGGGACGGGGAAAGGGATGCTACGTGGGTTCAGCTGCCGGGGGCAAGCCCTGGAGCACACCCAGCCCTGCACCCAGAGGATGGGCAGGGGAGGGGAGAGGCTGGTGCTGGGACACCCTGAACCCCTAACTGCCTGGCCTGCCTCTGCCTCTCGAAGATAAGACCAGTGGAGGGGAAAAAGGAGAACACCCTGCCCTCACCCACACATTCTGGGCCAGAGCATGTCTCTGGGTTTCCAAAAGAGTGTGCTGGTGAAGGCTTGCCGTGTAAGGACTCACTGGAGTGGGTGGTGAGGCTGTAGGGAGACTCCTGCTAAGAAACACTCACCCACCCCACAGCACAAGGCCACCAGCATGGGTGGTTCAGCTCTTTGAGTTGCTAAGAATCTTCTAAGGAATAGCCACGTGGTCAAAAGGATCCACAGTGAGAAAGTGAGCACTGGCCAGATGGGAAGTGGGCCGAGAGAAGCCCCACCCAAAGGGCCCTCCCAACGACTGGGTGGCCAAGACCCACACCCACCTCCAATGTGGGCGTTGTAGGCCACACCCACACCACAGACGCCGTTGTTGGCCACGGCGGCCACCTCGCCCGCACACCGTGTGCCATGCCTGCCAGGGCCAAGAGCAGAGTGTTAATGGTGGCCAGAGCCTGGCAGGGTCAGCCTGAGGAGAAAGGTCAGCAAGCCACTCCACCCATGACCTCTGTCCCACGTGGGAGCACAGTCCCCGCCCACACACTCCACTCAGCCTGTGGCTACCTCTGCTCTGACCAAACCCTCCCTTAGAGACCCAGTCAGCCCAGGACTGCGGAAAAGACGTCAGCCTCTGGGGCCACGCATGTATGAACCCAGGCTCCACCCTTCCTCCTTGGTGGAGGGGGGAGGGAGGCAGAGGCCAGGGACTGCTGTTTCTGACCTGTTGTCATTCATCTGTGTGTACCGAGGCTGTGGGTCAGGGTCCTGGTCATTGACATCGAAGCTGGCCCCAGGATCCTGGAAAGGACGTGGCTGTTGTCAGGAGCAGCCTAACCACGCTGGCAGAACAGGGCCACCCCTAGACACACTCACTGGGGATCACTGCCCCCCACAACCTGCTCACATAATTGCCTGCCAAGTCTGGGTGGTTCTTCTCGATGCCGTCGTCCAGGATGGAGACTACAATGCCGCGCCCTGTGTAGCCCTGGGCCCAGGCCTCCTTCACGTTCAGGTCCCGCTGGGTGACACCAGACTGTGGAGACACGTACCCCATCACCCCAGCACTTAGGAGACATGCTTGGCTGTGTGAGGCCAGGGTGCCTTGAAGAATCTCTTCACCACCCCCAAAACCTCCTCCTCCACCCACCACTGCTGCTAAAATGCCACCACTGGTTGTCTGGGCTCTGTGGAAGCGTAAAGAACTCTGGGAGGGCACACCCCAGGCTTAGCAGGATGGGCTAGGGAGAGGCAGCTCAGCAGACAGAAAGAAGGATGAGAGGAGACCTCCACGTCAGCCTCTTGGAGAATCTTCAGGAGACCCCAGTGGGTAGGTGGGTACCTACCTACCTAGCTGGAGAGGAAGACCCGGGACCCAGGGAGGCAACGTACCAGGTACCACTGCTGGGGAAACTTGGGGTCCGTGGGCTCCTGGTACACATCCCGTTTGATCCGTGGCTTTGCCACCTGCTGCTCTAGCCACTGTACCTGTGAGGGGGTGAGGGAGAGACGGTGTGGGCGGAGGAGGGGGAGGAAGAGAGAGGCACTTCTGAGGGCAGGAAGGGGAGGGTAGCAGCAGGAGGGGCTGGGGCTGCACTCACTTGAGGCTCCCTTTGTAACCGGCTGTGCCGCAGGCGGTGAGGCAACAGGGACCGCTTTGTCACAGCTCGATGCCAGAAGTGGTAATAGTCTCCGAAGATCTGCAACAGAGCAGGAAGACTGAGCTGGGCTTTCCATCTGTCAGTTTCAGGGGAGGTGGGGAATGGGGGTGGACAACAGGCTACATACAAGAGGAGGCACACAATGGCAGGGGGTGGAGGGTCATCTGCTCCCTGCCCAGGACCCAGCAAGAAGGTGCAGGGGACCCAGGGGGACTCCCCCTCCCTGAGGAACACTGGTCCTACGTGAGAAGCCCCAAGATAGGGCAAGCCACTGCTCCCATCCCCCTGGCCACCCGGAACATGACCCTGAGAAGACAAGCCTCATAGTTCCTGTTCCCAGTGCCAGGACCCCTGCCCTCACTGGCCCACCCCCCCGACATGTTGTGAACCCCCTAGGCCAGGGGGCGCTAAGAACACCTACCTGGCCCTGGTTGAGGAAGCCATGTTTGCGTGCCAGGCGGTCAGCCACAGCCGGGCCTCCACGGATGTGCACAGCCCAAGTGTTGGTAAAGACCTTCTGGCCATGGGCATCAGCTGCCAGCAGGACCAAGGGTCCTGCTGCTGCTACTACCCATAGCAACCAGGGCCTCAGCTCCATGGGGGGGACAAGTGGCCGGGACCCCCGAGCTCTCGTCTCCTTGGCCTGGTCACAGGGCCTTGGCTCCCACGTGCCAACTCACTGCCTGTGGCCCGGGGCTGGCTGGCGGGGGCATGGGGCCGAGGCTGGCAGGGCTGTGGCAGGAGGATGAGGGCTGACGGCTCTGGGAGGAACAAGGGAGGAAAAGGGGGAGAGAGTCAGTCCCTCACAGCCATGAGCTAAAATAAAAGCTGCCTCCCCATCCCATGGCTCAATCCAGGACTGAAAGGGGCTCTGGGGCAAGGGGTAAAAACCCAGCACCCGAAGGTCAGCCGGGCAGATGGGCAAATGGACCCCTCCACACACACAGTTCCCAAGCCTCTTTCCACACGAAAATATGGAAGTGGGAAGAAGAACATCAAAGCTTGAGTCACTCAAAATCAGAAACAACAACAAAATAAATGCTCGCCAGAATCCAAGTAAAAAAGATGGGTTACAGTATGTACACATGATTCCGTTGTGTTTTTAAAAAGCTATTTATACATATGTATTTATATATAACCATAACACAAAATCTGCAAGGACACACTAAAATGTTAACAATGGTTCTCTGAAGATGGTGAGAACTACGAGTAATTATCTTCTTCTTTGTGTATGCTTTCGAAATTACCTAGGTATATTTTATAAAGGAATAAGATGTTAGGTTTTTAAAGTTTCTTAATGGGCAGCATCTACACAGCTCACTAGGGGTTTCCTGGTTCAGCCAAGCAAACCCAGCCCCAAAGAATTATTTGTAAAGACACACAGCCCCTGGGAAGAAAAAGTGGGCAACCATAGGTGGGATGGGGGCTCTGCGGGCTGAGAACAAGGGATCACAGTGGTTTCCCCTCCCTCTATGGCCCAGACCCTCAGCCATCATCAAAGCCAGGGGGCCACGCTCTTTTTTACTGTTTCCTGGGGAACGCTGGTGCCGCTCAGCCCTGTCCCGCCTGGGCCTGGGCCTGGGCCTGGAGGCCCCCAGCAGTCCCTTTGCTCGCTCCACGCCCACCAGCCCCAACCAGCCTTGCGTAATCCGAGCCGGGCAGTCAGGGCAAACACTGGCTGCTGAGCCAGGAGCGCCAAGGTGAGGTTGAATCAATAGTCCGTGTGTTGTTTTTCCTCCTTCAGCAAACAGACAGCGGGACCTCTCTGCCTGGGGCCACATAACTGTCCCCACATAGGGCCCCTGACTAGCCAGAAGCCAAGCCCCTGGGGTGGGAAGAAGCTGGGGGAGGTCGCAGCGGGGCTGCTGGAGGTACCCTGTCTCTGTATGGTGCCTGGCCACAGGGCCCCAGTTGCCCCACCGCTCCCACGGCTCAGCCCCAGAGGAGGCCACTCTGCCAGGCGGCAAAATTAAGCTCCCAGGGCCCTGGGAACTGGGCAGGCGGGCTCACCACCGGGAGCCCCTCGCTTCTCCAGGGGCTACCCTCAGTCACAACCAGCCTCCTCGGCTGTACTTCTGCTCCTGCTGCAGTCCCACCATGAAGGCTGGGGGGACTCAACACACAATTCCTGAAGTATTTTCAGTTTACACCAAAATAACCTGACAGCTGATGGCAGGAGACATCCACAATGCAGCTAGCTCCTCCTCACCCGGAGGGGCAGAGTCCACAGGGCTCCCAAAGGGGCCTGTAAGAAACAGCCCCAGGATGCCTCGGGTGTCCAAGTTCCAGAAAGCCAGTCTGAGCAATGGCTGGGCAGCCAGACATCTGGCCTTAGGGGGTGAAGAGACTCCAAGCCCCTCATTTAACAGAAGATATGGGGCCCTGGGGGCAGAGCCGGGTGGGAATGAGGCCTATTCTCCCCTTCTTGCCACCACAGTACCTGCCTCTAAGGTCTAGATGCCATGCAAACCCCCAACGCCACCACCACCACCACAGTGCTGTGAGCCCTGTTGGAGCCCCCAAACCAAGACTGGGTTCATCTGGGTCTAGCCCAGGTTCCGGCTGACTGTGGATGGAGCAGCTGCTTGGCGATAAAGGTGATTAACCAACTACTTAATTACCCTGCAGCACCCAGGAAAAAAAGCAGACTTCAGGCACAACCAAACAATCCCCAAGCAAGGGCGTGCTCCCTCTGCCCAGTGTTCTCAGCCACAGGAGCAGGGGTATGGCTTCCACAGAGCCCTGGTGCCCCCCAGACGGCCCTGCCTCAGCATCCTGGAGGGAGAGAGGACCACCCCGTTCCCAAGAGAGCTGGAGCTGAGAACAATGAATGAATGGGCTTCTCCCCACCCCGTCGGGGATTCTGACTCACCTGAGTCCCAGTTCTTGCCTCCCTGTGATGCCCTCTCACGTGGGACTTAGCTCCCGGCTGCTCTTCTTGGCTGTGTTCCCTCAAAGCCCTTTTCCCAGCCCCAGAAACCTCCCGGCACTGACACACTGACAGCCACTCCGAGGCACCCACACCAAACCTACCCCCAGGTCCCCCTGCTGCTTCCCAGGCACTGGGGGTCTGGCGCAGACCGAGCTGCCTGGGAAACCGGATCTCGGTCTGTCCTTCCAGCAAAAGGACACCAAGCCAGGTTTTGTTACAGGCACTGAAAGGCTCCCCTGAAATTCTGACTTTGTCTCTGTTAGGTTCACATTTGCTGTGTAATCTTAGACAAGTCACTTCCTCTCTGAGCCTCAGTTTCCTTGGTGGTAAAAACTGCTAAACCAGAGGTTTTCAAACTTTTTTTAAAGCCACAGAATCCTTAAAAAAAAAAAAAGACATCAAATCTTATGTGGAAGCCCAGTATAGTAAATAGTAACACTGGGGCCACTGAGGTTGAGGCGGGTCGGGGCAGGCTCGGCTACTCTCCTAAGCTTGTCCACACCTGGCCAGCAGCTGCCCAGCCCTCACTAGGCCACATCACCGAACTCCCCTCGCAATGCCCAAGTCTGAGAGAATTCCAACACCCTCCACCTAATCAGGGGCTGCGCCCCCAGGGGCAAGGGACTAGGGGACGGCGGGAAACAGCTTCTGAGCTAAGTGACTGCTGTCAGACCTGTCTGGCAAGCAGGCCGCCCCTCAGTTCAGCCACCCCACGGGGGGCAGTGGGGGCCTCGGCCAGGCCTCCGTGGGAGGCAGCCCCAGAACCTACCTGACCCGGCCTTCCAGCGCCGCGCGCGGGTCGCGTACCTGAGTCTCCGGCCGCCCAGGTGTGCAGGCGGGGGCGAGGCCCCGGCCGGGAACAACCCCGCCTCCCCTGAGCTGGGCTTTCCATCTGTCAGTTTCAGGGGAGGTGGGGAATGGGGGTGGACAACAGGCTACATACAAGAGGAGGCACACAATGGCAGGGGG
>NW_017731398.1:887588-891809 GCF_001890085.2 Hipposideros armiger
GGCTTGTTTACTCCGGTCCTGTCAGCAGCTGCGGCGGCCCCGGCTCCTCCTCCTCCGCCGCCGCCGTGCCCCTCCCCCGCGCGGCGCCACCTCCGCGCTCCCGGCCGCGGCCGTCCCGGTCCCGCCGCCCATGCTGCCGGGGCCTGAGCGGCGGCCCTACGGCCTCATGGGGCGTCCGCCGCCTCCGGTTCCCAGTAGCTGCGGGTAGGAAGCGGGGCCGCCGGGCCCCACTGCCCGCACCCCGGCCCTCGGCTCTTCGCGCGGCGAACTCCCCGGGCGGGCGGCGCAGAGACGAGACCCGAACTCGGAACCCTGGGCCTGAGTAGGGAAGGGCTTGAGAGTCGCTCGGAGCCCAGTCTCGGCTGGATCCTGGGGGAGCTGGCCCTCTCCTCCCCCCACTTCCCACTCCTGAGCCGTGAGTTTGGGCATGACCGGGTAAGTGCCCTAGATGACGGACGTGGGACACCCCACCTGCAGTCTGGACTTCACAGCAGCCGGCAAACCACAGGACCTACTGTTAGAGCCGCGATCTCATTTGCATCTATATATAGACAGGTGGATAAGCAGAACAAGAAGCCCACCGCCTTTTAACTTTTTTTCTTTTTCCAACACCAACCGCCTGCCAGGCACCAGGCCAGTCACTTTACATTATCTCCTTATGTACATTATTTAATCCACATAATCCTTTCAAGCTGACATTATTAATCCAATTTTACAGATAAGGAAACTGAGGCTTGCAAAGTTTAAATAATTTGCCCAAGGTACCAAACTAGTAGGCCTCAGAGCCTGGAGGAGGCGTGGGGCTTTGGCAGAGCCTGGGTCCCAGTACTTGCAATATACTAGCCGACTGCCTTCCCTCCCTGGGTTCCTGCCCTAGAAAACGTCTGTGCTACTTGGCCAGGCTGCCCCTGCTTGGGCTGAGAAAGAAAAGAGGGGAAATGTGGCCAAGAGCTCCCCAGGCTAGGTTATTCCAAGGTCACAGAGCAGTCTCTGCCCATCCCTTCCTGGTTCACTGTGAGATAACCTGGCAGCACGGTATTATCCTGTGACCTCCTTAACGCAGGTTTGGGGACAATGACAAAAACGAGCACCGCCCAGTGCTTACTCGGAGCCAGGTGCTGTTCTGAGCTCTTTCCGTGTAATTCATTTTTTCACCACAACCCCCATGAGGTGGGTATAAATGCATTTTCCTTTAGGCACCTTTTATGTATCCCTGTCTACATTTTACACAGGAGAAAACCGAGACCAGAGTTGAAGTGATATTCCTAAGGACTCACTATGTGACAAGTCACCTACCAGCAAACCTGGTTTCAAATCCCTGCAGCACTCTTTTCTATTAAGTCACCTTAGACATATTACTTAACTCTGAGCCTCAGTTTACCCCTCTGTAAAATAGAGATAATATTCAACTAATGGTATAAGGTACCATTTGGGCACCTTTACAAATGCTGCAAAACCCAGAAACTCCGGAAGAACGTGGGGTCCTGAAAGCTGAGATGGGACATAAGTCTGGTTGACCCCCTCTGGGAGAGGGAACTTCCCTGGGCAAGGAGCTAAGACTGTAGGGGCCACCCTGGGGTAGCCCCCACTAGTGCCAGCCACCCTTGGGAAAACAATATTTCTGTAGTCTGACTGAAGCAGGAAGTGAGTCACTGGTTTCTCCTCAGTCTGTGAGCAAGAGAATCCCATTGAGGGAAACGTGGGACAGGGCTGGCCCCACCTATCCTTAGAGTCTTCAGTGCCCTTCCCACTTGTCCTCTGACTTAGAAGAAAGGTCAACCGGGGCAGAAAGCAATACTGGCTGCCCCTAGGTGCCCCACCCATCCTGGAGACTCATCGCAGGGGAGCAGTGGGTCAGAGGAGGAGGAGAAGGGCGAGCTCTGTCTCAGATGGATGTCACCCGCAGCAGTGGCACTGAAACTTCTCCCAGTTTGTCCCTGCCAGGCTGGCCCTGCAACCCTGCCTTTGGCATAAGGCAGAATCCTTGAAACTGTTGCTCAGAGGTGCATCGCTGAGGGGAGAGGACTGAGCAAGTAAGCACCTGTCCTTGCTTTGCCCTGAGCTTCTCCACCTTTGTCCCTCTCCTATTTTAGGGTTTCACATGCGACTGTATTTTACTACAATTCTGCTGCTAAAAAGAATTTGGAAGCCACTCTCCTTGAGACTCCTCTGGAGAGAACAGCCCTCTGAAGAGTCCCAAGCTTGCCTCATCTGGTGACTGCTACCCAACTCCTTCCTTTCTGTCACTGGAACAAGTCCTGTATTGTTCTTTATCACTCCCAAGGGTTTATCTGAGGCCTTAAGGCTGGAGGGAGCGAAAGCACCTGGAGCCCAGGTCCCCTGACTTAGGAGCCCAAGGGCCTCTGGATCAGTTTATTAGTTCTAACAGCAGTCCATAGGTCAGGGGGGACCACGTGAGGCGACAAGAGGGAGGGAGGACGACTGGTGGGGAGGAGCAGGCCGATGGGTAAGGCCTGATGGAGGAAGGGACTATGAAGGGGTACCCACCTTCCTAGCAGGGGTCCAGGAAGAAGGGTGCAGCCAGCCAGACCTCTTTATCCTTGGACTTGGGGCTAATCTGGGAGGCTCCCAAGAGCAACCCTAGGCCTATAGTTAAATCCACCCGGTCAACGTCACTTGGGCACTCCCAGTGTCCTGCTGGAATGCTTTTGGGGGTCTCTTTCTCTCAAAGCCTCTTCCCCACTTTCAGGCTCCTCAAACAAAGCCTTCGGCAGCAGCACCCACACCTGGTTTTCATCAAAATGTCTACACCACATCCATACATGCAAAGAAGGGCACATAACAAAATATAATTGTTTTCTCTGAAAGGGTGGGATTTGCGAGCTTTTTGTTTTCTTCTTGCTTACCCGCATTTTCAGGAATGTTTACAATCTCTTTTGTAATAAAATAATTAAACCTCAGCATCATGCAAAATTGAATAAAGCATGCCTATACTTTACCATCTAGCTCCAGCACACCTGGGGTCCATTCTGACCACTGTTGGGCAACATCAGGCTCCTCCTATCCCATCCCAAGGCAGAGGGCCCTTCTAGTTCTGGCTAAACCACTCTGGGAAAACTTCCTTTATATGACAGGCAAACTGGGTGTCTGTGGGCGGGGGGGAGGAGCTACAAGTGATTTGGTGGAGATATACCTGGTCCGGTGGGGACAATCCTGGGTGGCCAGCCCTTATTCTCCCAGTTAGGGGGTTGGGTCTACGCTTACCTTCTAGTAACTGGCTCTGCCGAATCTCAGACTCACTGGTCGGTTTAATGGTTCCCTTCTTCTGCCTCTGTGTTTTCTGCCTCGCCTTCAATGCCCAGCCAGTGCTACCCACACCTGGGCACCTAACAGGTGAGCTGGGTTCAGTCTAGTCAGAGAGACATTCATTCAGGGCACCTGCTGCGTGCTGGGCCTTGGTGCCTCAGGCCGAGTGCCCTCGAGTTTGTCCTCAGGAAGCCAGCGACCACATCTGGTAGAGCTGGAAGGAGGTACCTGAGACCCCCCCCCAGGCTCTTCCAGACTCTGTGTCCTATGTGTGGCCTTGCAGCTCCGGCAAGCCTCTGCCCTTCCTCTTGATTCAGAAAAGTGAAACAGCTCATTATCATGACTTCTTGTTGACTCTTCCAACCAGTTCTGTCTTCCGGAACGGGTTTCTCAACCTCGGCGCACTGACATCTTGGGCTGATCATTCCTTTTCGTGGGAAGTGTCCTGTACATTGTAGGATGTTTAGCAACATCCTGGTCTCAAAACACTAGGTGTCGGTAGCACCCCCACCCCCATTAGCACAAACAAAAATGTCACCCGGCATTGCCAAATGTCCCCTGTGGGGGGCAAAATTGCCCCCAGCTGAGAACCACTGATCCAGAGTGAGGCATGGGAATGGCACAGGAGGTGGGTGGTGTGCTGCGTGCCAGGCGGCAGGAGCTGTCTGTTGGGAACTGCACCGAGACAGCTGGCAGTGATGGAGAAACTCCCCAACCCCAAACAGCCAGGCATGGCAGTGCAACAATGGGGCCATTTAGTGTTCAGGGCAAACAGTCCTATGTCTCTCCACGACATCTGAGGACATGGCTTTTAGTAACGTTAACGATCATGCTGAATCAAGGAACAATCACGTTGATCACACTCTGTTTCCAAGTGTGGGGAAGTGGGGGAGACAGCTCCGCGTTAAATATGTGTTTAGAAGGCAGACCGGTGGCTGCTGGGAAGGGGGACGG
>NW_017731398.1:891839-909764 GCF_001890085.2 Hipposideros armiger
GAGGAGCCTTTTGGGAGTGATGGATACGTTCATTATCTAGATTGTGGCGAGGGTTTCACGGGTATGTGCAAACGTCAAAACAGATCAAGTTGTACACTTTAAATGCACGCAGTTTACAGTGTGGCAGTTATAACTCAATAAAACTGTTTTTAAAATGTATAAAGTTTTAGTGCTTGAAAGGCATTATTTTCAAAATCTACTCACGTGAGGTAGCCCGTTTCTTGACTGTGCCAGGTAAAGGTGGCGGTGGTGGGGTCACGGTAGTACTTAAAACAAAGCAAAACAGAACAAAAAACAAAGAAAAAGGTCAAAATGATCATAAGCCTCAAGGCTGATCCAAGGGCGGAGGGAAAGGGGTGCCGAGAAAGTACGGCCCAGGCCTCCCTCTGTGAAGCCAGCGAGACTGCCTGCCGGGTAGGGGAAGGAAGCATCCGAGTTTTTCCATTGGATGATACTTTCAAACCAACGTGTCTGGAACGGTATTATCAGGGGCTTGGGAAAATAAAATAACAACTGTAGTGCTGGCTGCCAGGAAAGGAACAAATGATTCTGGGAATTACAGGCTCCTCCACTAACTTTAATCCTTAAAACAAACATTGCTGGGGAAAAGTCAGGTAATACCTGGAGAAGGCGGGTGCCATCCCCCAGCAGGGCAAGGCACACCTGGGGAGCAGGCTGCCCCGTGCCACCTGCACATTAAAGGTGCGTGTGTGCTCGTGCCCAAGGGGGTGCGTTTGGCAGAGAGGGGTGCCAAAGAAGCCAGGTGAAAGAGCTGTGGGTGGCAAACAGTGAGGGGCCTCTCACTGACAGTTCCAGGGCTTTTTAGCTGAAGGAGACCTCCATGGAAGTTCCCAGGAGCCCCTGAATGAGGCTGGGGAGTGAGAGACCTTGTGGTGGGGATGTTATGTGTGACAATAAAAACCTCTGTGGAGGGCTAACTGTGCATCAGGCATTTCATTCGTTCATTCCGCAGACACTGATTGAGCACCTGCTGGGTGCAGGGCCTCCAGTGCTGCAGAGGGAGGCAGCAGATAAACAGGCCTGTTTCTAAGAGAAGTTCAGATTGTTATAAGTATTCTGAAAAAAAATAATAAGGAAGGTGATATGGTACATAGTTCCTGGAGGAAGGCGAGGGCTACTGCCCCTGGGGTGGCCAGGGAAGGCCTCTAGAGGAGGTGATATCTGAGCTGAGGCTCAAGAAAGAGGCAAAGGTGTGAAGGTGTGAGGTGTGAAGAGAGTGCGTCCCAGGCGGAGGAAACCAGGACACAGGCCTGGGTTTGGCGAGCAGACATGAGTGGGGAGAGGTGAGCTGAGAGGGGAAGGTGAGGGCGAGCTCATGTGGCAGGCTAGGCAGGATGTGGAACTGAATTCTTGGAGCAGTGGACAGGTTTTGGAGAATTTTACTAATTTACCCTTTTTAAAGGCCCCTCTGACTACCATGGGGAGGAGTATGAGTGGGAGCCCCCCAACAGCCCTATGCAGGAGGCACCAACAGTGGCCCTCCCCCACCACCCATATTACACATTGGGTGATGGACCGGCTTGGGGAATTGGGGATATCAAGTGACTTTCATAAGCCAGTAATTGGGTTTGTAGGCTCCTGAGCAGGCCTGGGAAGGAGGGGGTGCCACCCATCACCCAGGGAAGCCAGAGCCTCTGCAGGCAGAGAGCTGGCCAGCCAGGACTGGAGTCACACTGCCCAACCGCTTGGATGGGCTCAGGGCCTTCTCCTAAACCATACCTATATGGGCATCTTTAGCAGAAAACTTGGCAACCAGGGGTATTCTGAGTCTGCAGCTAAGACTCAGAGTACTCATTCACTCATTCTGTCTCAGGTACTGTGCTAAGTACTTGATGTTGATGGCCTCATTTATGGCTCATAACAAACCTAGGCAGGCACTTATCCCCATTTTACAGGTTAGAAAACTGAGGTCTAGAGCGCTTGCTGGGAGTTAGGAAGAAGATCCAGGGTTTGAACCTGGGGAGTGAGAATGGAAAGCTTTCTGCCTCTTGAAGAGGGAGAACTATGGCTGAATCGAGCGGCCAGTCCCCTCCTCAGACACTGTGATGTGGGCGGCTCCGCTCTGATTCACATTTGACATTTTCTAGGACAAGGCTGTTCACCTGCATCCTCCCAGGAGTCCTTGCTGATACTTCTGCAAGGTGTGTGCCACTGAATCGATGACCTGCCCTTTCCCTGCACAAACCTTGTGGACAGTCGTCCAGTGTGCGTTACCAGCCCAGCCCTGGGCTCAAATCGAGTTCTGAAACTGCTTGAATGCCCCCTGGGAAAATGACTTAACCTCCTGGGGCCTCAGTTTCCATATCTGTAAAATGCGGCACAAGCTACCCAGCTAAACAGGTGATGCCTGAAAAGGGCTCACACAGTGCCGGCCACTGGGATCAAGTTACACCCTCTTTCCTGCTGAGGCAGGGATGCTCTTCCAGGGGACTGGCTGTGGAGGTTTTTCTAACACTTCTACTGACCTAAACCCAGGCTCTCATGGATGAAATCTCTGCCCTCACTGCAGCTCTTCCTTGGGTGCTATCGGGCTATTTTTTTCCTAGGCAGGAGAGCTGCCACCCTTCCTGCATTGCTGTCTGTGCTCAGGGTAGCCTTTGGTGTGGCCTTGTCCCTAGGTGGCCCATGAGGTGCCTGGTACCCATTTTACAAACTGTCTGCTCTTCTGACCTCTTGCCTCTGAGGTCAGAGGTCAGCAGACAGTCCTCTGTGGCAGTGTTCCCCAACTTGTTTACCTCGTGACATACAGAATGTATGGGCAGCTGGCTGGGGCAAAAGGACCAGGCTGATGGAGGCTGGCGAGGCCTCGCTGGCAGCGGCTGCCCTGCACCCTGATGCCTGCTTGGGGGCTGGAGGCTCTAGAACCCATTTCAGACACACCACTGGGCAGTGCTTTCTAAGGGGCGCCTGGCAGTCTGGCCATATGAGGACAGGGGGCTGTGCTGTCTCCCAATGCCAGCCACATCACTGTGCTCGCTAAATTGTCTTCCCAGAGTCCTGGCAGAGTTGATCCTCCTCACCTTTTTGTGTTTAGAGACAATACCTTCCAGATAGTCTTCTAGGAAGCTGTTCTCGGAAGCAACAGGGCTCTTTACCGCTGATGCTGGGTCCCTAACCTGGGCCTTGTTCATGGCCTCTGTGGGAAAGAGGCCTCGTCAATGCTGACCGAGGTAAATTATTTCTATTCCATTAGGTGTACATTCTTCCTAATAGCTCTCATGCAACCATTCCCCCAGAATGATTCAAAGGTCAAAACTATATAGAAAAATACACATAAAGCGATCTTGCGCCTACCTTTGTCCCTTCTAAGAAGTCCCCTTCCACACCTGAGTACCAATTTTTATTAGGTCTGATTTATTTTTCCAGTGTTTCTTTCTGCAAAAAAAGAAAAAGAAAAAAATATATATATATACATGTTTACCTCTCTATTCTTACAGTACTTCCCTTTTTGATCAAAAGGTAGTATATTAACTTTTTTTTTACTTAGCAATACATTCTAGAGGAATTTACATAATGTAAACAAAACTACAAACCCAACACAATTCATTTAAACAATTCAATGGGAAGGATGATGTTTGGCTGAAACCAAATTGCCGCTTGTGGCAATATGGGACTGACCAGTGAGGGCAGGTCCCCTTCTGAGTTTGACAGGCCTGTGGACGCTGCCATGTGCTGCGGGGGTGACTCAGTTCTCCCACTACTTTTCTCTATTTGAATGACTGCAATACTTCTGTTTGCACAGTGGGCTGTTACATCATTTGGCCTCCTCTTGGCTTCAACGCATCATTTGCGCATTAAATCCGCCTCTGTCCTTTTCTTGTTAGCCAGCAGCAATTAAAAAGGACTGCTTGGTGCCAACACAATCATAAACACAAATGCACACTCGGGCAGTGAAGTCCTGTGTCAACAGTAGATTGTAAGGTGGTCATGCCGGCAGTAATGAAGATGAAAATAATCGTAATGGCTGACATTTACTGAGCACTTACGCGTCGCCACCAAGCTAAGGTCTTTACATGCAGGGTCTTAGGTAATCCTCCAAACAACCCTTAAAGTAAGCACTTCCCATTTCACAGATGAGAACATTTAGTCTTGGCAGGATTAAATAACTTGCTCAAGGTCACATGTATAGTGAGTGGGATCGTCAGAATTGAACCCGTGTCAGGCTCACTCCCGTGACCACTGTAAGGGCTGGTGGCTGGGGCAAGGACCTTACTGTACTCTTTGCCATCAGTTCCTGGCCATAATTGCTCACCATGGCTGTGCCCTGCTAGGCTGGGCTAGGCAGGATATTTGGGGTCTTGGGGCAGAGGGCGGAGGGGAGTGTGGAGGTCACAGTCACTGTTAGGGCCTGGACTGCCTTGGAACCCTCTCCGAGTCCTGGGTGAAAGTGTGGCTGGCAAGCCTGGCCATGAGATCTTGTCTCCTCTCTCCTAATATCACAGCAAATAAACATGCACACGCCAAAAATACCATTTAGAAGATAATGATCTACGTCCGTGACTGTAACAATGACACTTTGTCAGCCTGCAGCAAAGGACTGAGAGTTCTGAATGTTCCTTTATGGACCCTGGCCGACTGCGCTGGGCAATACTTAACATGAAAGTACAGATGCTGTGGCCATTGCCTCCCTGTGGCCTTTCACCTCCCTCTACTCCTGTCCTGCCTCACATCATCTCCCCCTCTCTCTCTCCTATTACTGCCTGTAGGTTCATCCCCCGTCCCAGGCCTGTCCTCATTCTCTGTTAACCTCAGCCTGTACCCCAGAGTCCAGAAGAGACAGCGGTCAGGCAGGCCTGGAGCTGGAGGCCTTGGCCCAAGCTTAGCTACCATGTCCCGGGGCACATCTGAGCTTCATGTGCTTCCTGGGCAAGGGGCATATTAACAGTTTTGTGAGGAAGACGGGGACTCAGTAGAGTCCTCTGGGAGCTGGCTATACCCCTCCTGAAGGCCAGCCACCTCAGGTTGGGGTTTGGTCTCAGGGATCAGGCCCCCAGGGAAGGCCAGGTTGCTGGGGCTGATCACGCTGAGGTTTACATAACAAGTGCCTGGGGACTCCTCCCAAGGGTCCTAGGAGGTGCTCAGAGGCCCAAGGGAGCAGGGGAGGGCACCCTTCCTCAGACCCAGGACTGAAAACATGAACACCCTCCCCTCACCCCAACTAGGCCCCAGGAAGCCCAGCCCTTTCCGTTAAGCCTCTTACCCCACATAGTAATTTGGTTACTGTTGTCCCAGATCAATACAGCTGATTATAAAAACTAAGTTACCCTGTCCCTTTGGCAGCAGGTGATATGCCAGGCACCGTTACAGCTCCAGAAAGGCTGGCCCTATCATGCAATTCCTGGTGTGGTCTTCACTTGGCTCATCCTGACCATATTTGGACATTCTTTTTTTTTCTGGGTTTGAGCTTGTACTTCAAATTTAACCCTTTCCTACTCAAAAGACATGGCTTCCTGCATTACAAAGCCATACGTGTGTAAGCACCATCGGCCCCATCCCCATCTCACCCCCCACCATCCCCACCTGGCTGATCTGGCTCCAGTGCACTGGCCTCCTCGCTGTTTTCTGTCTCTCCGATGGCACTCATACCTCAGGGCCTTTGCACTGGCCGTTCCCTCTATCTGGACCTCTCTTCGACAACACTCACATGCCTTAGCCTGCTCTTCTCTTTCAGGGTTTAGCTGGAATGTCGCCTTCACTGCCTACAGCATGCTACTCCCCATCCCCCCTCCCTGTTTCATTTTTCCTCATAACACTTTTCACCATTGGACATACTCTATATGCTCCTTATTGGTTTGTTGTCTTCCTTTCCCCACTAACATGTCAGCTCTATGCGGGCAGATGTTTTTGTCTGCTTTGCTCACTGCTGCAGTCCCAATGGCTACAACAGTGCCTGGCACATAGTAGGTGCTCCATATATATTTACTGAATGAATGACTTAATTGTAGAAAACTTGAATCTGCATAAAAACACAAAGAAGTAAAAGATGCCTAGAATTCCCAGCCCTTCCAGCTGAGCTCCCTGTCTCTGGGGGCATTTAAGTGTAAGCTCAGCATCCATTTGGTGAGGGGTGTGGAAAGGACAGGTGCACTGGGTAGAGGTGAGGGTTCATTCTCTCAGGAAAATGCTGGGATCCTGCAAAATACTCCCCATGGCCCCAAGTCATTCTCTATGATTTAGAGCCAACAACCAGCACAGGGCTTTCCCGATGGGCCTCAGCACTGGGTGGGGAGCCCTACGACCCAGAAGGCTTGGGAAGCAGGGTGGAGTAGAATCACCTATCAGGGCCAAACAAGTCTGTTCCAGGAGGAAACACAGCAGACCTGCTCAGGGCTCAGCAAACAGTGACAGGTGCGGTCAAAGTGATCTGGATATTCAGCAACCTGGCTGATTTGAGGAACGTCAGGCTGCCCCCACATCCTCGGATGTGTCCTCATCAACCTGCCGCAATGTCTGGAATTCCATCATTAGAGAGACTTCAGTTTCTGCTTTTAGAATGCATTCCTGGGAGAGCCGGGCAGCTGCCACCTCAGCCACATAAACCAGGTCTAAATTTGCATGTCGGCTGAGAATGGGTCATGAGGGGGTATGAGTTTTGGTAATGGGGCATTTAGAAGCAGGGGCACTGCCAGGAAAGTAGGCAGCCGGAGAGCACTGTTCTCCATGACAGAAATCCTCAGAATTGGAGGCCTCAAGGTAGCAGTTGTGGCCTCACAATAAACCCCACAGCAGGTGCTGGAACCAGTTATCTGGGACAGGAAGTGGCTCTAAGAAGCATAAACCAATGCAAAATCCCCTCTCAAGAGCTGCGTAATTTCTCCAAGGACTCAAGTCTTCACAGAAATGAGGTTATTAGGGCACCTTACCTCTGGGGAGCATTTGGGGAACTCCTTGAGGGTTCACTTGGGACAGCACACTTGGGGGATCAAGGGTTACGGTAAACACACAGCACAGGTACCATCACCTCTTGGTTCTGGTCATGGCAGACATTGCTAATCCATCACCACACAGCTGTGGAATCCTTCTCCCCACAGTGTTCCAGACAGTCACTGCTAATCTATCAGAATCTGCACGTAGGTGGGACGTAATGGCTATTGCTGGTGGAAGAGCCATCACTGAGGGTGGGGCAAAAGAAATGTGTCTCCACCATCCCTGCCTTTCAGGAATCACAGGGTTAGGATTCCTCAGATGAGGGCACCAAGGCTCAGGGAGAGTGAGACCCGGTCAAGGTCACACAGGGCGTTGGTGGGGAAGGTGGGTATGGAGCTCTGGTCTTCCCACTCCTGGCCCAGAAGCCGTCGCCTGTGACTGGATGGTTGGTCCAGGAGACAGAGTGCATGTGTGTGTCCCCATGCCCACAGGCCCAGCAGAAGCAGTTCTAGCCCCACATGTCAACAAGTAGCGTGTAAAGTCCAGGACGCTTGGGTAGACATTATAAAATGTGGACTTTCTGGGCTCCACGAGTCAGTGGGCAGCGTGGGCAGTTGCTGGGGAGGCCCAGTGCCCAGGACATGCCTGCTGGCCCGACATGTCCACTGGAGCCTCTGTCCCTGGCCTGTGTCCAGAACAAACTCCCAGTACCCTCCAACAGCGCAGCCAGGCCAAGCCCAGAGGGACAGACTTGCTTTACGATGGTCCCCACTCTGGGCAGTGCATCTCCTCTCTCTTGGCCTTAGATGCCTGATCCATCAATAAGGAAGCTGGCCTGTAGCTTAACTTTGCAGAGCCTCGGTTTCCGCATCCATTAAATGTGGATAATGATACCTCCCGTGCGAGATGTCATAAGCATGGGATGAACTAATTCTATAAAATGCTTGGCACAGCACCTGCACACAGCAGGTGCTCAAGGCAGGCAGCTGTAATCTCCTGAGGACTTCCAGCTCCAACAGCCCAGCCTGTGACCCACACCTTCCCGTGGGAAACTGTGTATCTCGCACTGGCTCTGTAGTCCCCAGAACTGAAACACCTGGACCAAGTTTGAAGGGTGAAAAAATTGGTTTCTCCTGAATTTGAGGAAGGGCAAGAGGGATGAGGTGCTCTCTCTCTGAGGAGTAGCCCAGAAGTTCCCTCAGGCCGGGGGTCAGATCCAGACCGCTCGGGTCCCTGAGTCCTGAAGGTGGCAGAAGCCTTGTCGGCCACCTTGCTGGCCCACTGGCAGGGTTGTGGCTTTGGTCTACACCCACCAGGGGGCTGGCTCCCTGCCTGCCGGGAACTGGGCCAAGCGAAGGAACGGACGTGGTGACAAGCAACAATGACATTTCCCCCACTTCCTTTCGCCTGCCCTGCTGCGTCTGCTACTGAGTCAGGGTCCCTTTGGGGACTGATGGAGAGATGCGGCATGACGTGGTGGGATGTGGCAGGGCACAGTGGGCGGTCCCTGAGTGCCAGGCAGGCTTCAAAGAGAAGCAAGAAGCTTCGAGGAAAACTAGACCACAAGCAGAGACTTCTATGCACTACACGCACCTCATCTCTAGTCTCTTGATCTTTGGGGAATCCCAGCATTTGCTGTGCACTGACCTAAGCACTGACCCAATCTCACAGTAGCCCAAGAGGTGGGCGTGGTGGCAGATGCCACGGGCAAGCTGAGTCAACTCTCATCCTCATTCCCTGCCCTTCCTTCTTCATTGCCTCTGCTACAGAGACTAGAAGGGCTCCTGAGGTTTTCAATGGGGGTGCTGTTGGCATTTTGGGAGAAAACTCTTCATGTGAGACTGCCCCATGCATGGTAGCAACCCCCTCCCGCTAAGTGCTCAATCACGGTGACAACCTGAACTGTCCCCACATGTCTGCAAGCATCCTGCAGAGCCCAATGCTGGCCTGACCGAGAACCACTTTGCTCAGGCCCCACTCCTCACCTGCGCTCATGGCGGGTTGGCTACATGTCTCCACTCCGAGCAATGAGATTAAGGCAGGGTCTTCAGGGCTAAAGGATTTTCTAAGAGAAGAGTCAAAGATCCTCTGTCTGAGCTCCTGAGCCAACACCACCAACCACACATATCTGGGCTTTTCCAGGAGAGAGAAACAGAGCTTCCATTTCGCTGTAGTCACTGAATGTTGGGGTCCTTCGTTACCTGCAGCCAAGTGCATTCCTAACTGCTACAGGTGGGGAAACAGAGACACACAGAGGTCAAGTCAATTACCCAAGGTCTCTTCCCTAGTAAGGAGTGGAGGCAGGATTCAAACCCAGACATTTGGGGCCAGAGGCCCCATCCTTACCTAAAGAGCTAGGCTGACTCTGGAACTTTCAGGCCAGTTTTCCATGTATGTGCCTGAGTGCATCTTTATTCCCCCAAGGAGAAGGTTCGTTCCTTTCATCAGACTCTCCAAGGGAACACAAAATGAGTAAGAAACCTCCTCCGTTTACTTTTTGTCTCATTTACAAGTGATAAAGGAAAGTTCCAAGAAGGAAAATGACTTGCCACGCTGATGACTAAGCTGAGATAATGGCCTTGCCCGCAATTCTGGGCCTTCTATTGTCCCCCTCCCCCACCTCGGGCCAAATAACCCCATTTCACAAACGCCTGGACTGGTGCAATAGCCCCATCGCTGGCCTCCCTGTCTTGTTCTCCACTCTGCACATGGCCTGAGAGGCTACTGTTCACGGCATGCTGTGATCCTGCCCCGGCTCATTCCAGCTCAAAATATTACTATGTTCCTATGGGTACTGTCTGAAAACGGCCACGTGAGCTTCCCCAACCTTACTGTTCCCCCACAGGAGGTGGGGTCCATTTCCCCTCCCTTTGAAATTGAGTAGGCCTTAATGGCTGCCTTGATGAATTAAATGTGTGGACTCTACTGCTAGGTCATAAAAGGTGATAAGGCTCCTCTCTCTGCTCTCCTCTTTCTTTAAACCCATCTACCATGTTGTGAGGAAGCCCAGGACACATGGCGGGGCCAAGTGTAGAAGTTCCAGCCATCACCCAGCTAAGAGTTCTGCTGACCAATCACTCCCCATGAGGGAAGGAACCTTCAGGATTCCACCCCCAGCTTTCAAGTCTTCCAGCAAAAGCCCCAGATGTTACAGAGCAGGCACAAGTTGTTCCCTCTTGGCCCTGTCCAAATTCTTGGCCCACAGAACCTGTGAACCTACTAGCAGTTGTTTTACTCCCTTAAGTAACTCATAGGAGACCACTACGAGTTTGGACTTAAGAGTTGGGAGCCCTGCGGAGCTGCTGGATGCTTTTGAATAGCCGGGCGGTGTAACCACGGTACGAGGCTAAGAAAGCTTCTCAGGCCATGTGCAGAGGGGAGAACAAGAACCAGAGCAGGCAAAGAGGACGCTTCTGCACCAGTCCAGGCCTCTGCGAGGAGGGGCCATCGCGCACGGAGGAGGGCGTGGACCATAGAAAGGAAACAGAATTGTAGGCGAGGCTCAGTTATCATCTCATCTTGGGCACCAACACAGCAAGTCATTCTTTTTTTAAAATTCTGTCAACCTGGTGGGTGAGGCATAGCGCATTGTGTTGATTTCCATTTCTCTGATATCAGCAAGGTAGAGCCTCTTTTCTCAGATGATTATTGGCCATCCGGGTTTCTTCTTCCATGAGGTGTTTTGCTCACAACTTAATGCTAAATTTTCTGTTGGGTTGGTTGTGGGGTTCTTCTTGATTTCCGTAAATTCTTTACATATTCTGGAAGCTGATCTCCTGCTACTTGTATGTATTGCAAATATCTCCTTCTAGATTGTGGCACATCTTTTAATCTTGTTTACGATGTCTTTGTTGAACTGAAGATTTGAATGTGTCAGGCTCATTAATCTTTTCCTTTAAGGCTGATCCTTTTTGTACCTAAGCTATTCTTTCCCATCAAGAGGCACAAGGTACTTCCCTGGTTTCTGCTTGTGCCCCATTTCTTCGCCTAGGCACATACATACAGGGTACAATAGCTGGGTTCACTTTGTGAAATTTTATTGAGTTGCACACTCATGACGTGCATTTTTCTTATGCATCTTGTAATTAACAAAAAAAAAAGAAAGAAAATTCTTTCCTTACCCTGCAGCCATAGAAATAAATATTCGCCTAGATTTTCTTCTAAATGTGTTAAAATTTTGTTATTCACATGTAAGCCCTGAATCCACCTGGAGTTGTATGTGTGGAGGCAGGTGGGGATCTAATTTTAATTTTTCCATATGGATCACCACTTGTTTCAACATTGTTTATACGAATCTGTCTTTTCCCCACTGGTTGGGGACGCCTGTCTGTCATATAGCAAGTTCTCATTTATGCAGTTTTGCCTCTGGGCCCTTCTTCTGTTCGTCTCATCTCTTTATAGTGTGATGCCAAAGCAGGTATGCTTAATTTTTTAAAAAGTTTTAATATTTGGTAGGACCCAATGGAAGATTTGAAGACAGGAAATGTATAGTCAGAATGATGCTGTGACAAGGTCGCTCTGATGCATTGGAGATGGATTTTGGAAGCCAAGGTTGAAGGGTTAAGAGTCCAGTTGGTGGCTGCTGCAGTGTCCAAGCGAAAGGTGAGCAGCTTGGCCTTGGTGGTGGCTGAGAAGTGGGCTGATATTGGATGTGTAGTGGAGATAAAGTGGACAGGATTTGCTGATGGATCACAAAAACTGGGATCAAAGATGATGTCTTGGTTTTTGGTCAAAGTAGCTGGGAGGATGGTGCTGCCATTTGCAGAGATGGGAAAGCCTGGGGTAAAGCTAGCTGACAGGTGGGCCCTTAGAAAGTGCCCGATAAATGACAGAATGAATAAATGAAGATTGGGGGGCAGGTGGAGGTGAGTGAGCAGGCAGTACTGGCTCACCTCCTGCAGCCCTTACTTCTGAGTGCTCAGGGAGGGATTAAGCACCACACTCCTTGTTTCACACTATTAGCTATTTCAGAGCATCTGTGCCATGGTCCCTAAGCATGACTGTTATTGTTGGGGGGAGGGGCATCTTCCCTGCTATGTGGTGGTTCACCCCCATCCTATCCTCCTGGCTCAGTGCTGGGCCCCCAGATTCTTAGTCCCAGGATACTGGCTCATGGAAGGCTTATAGTCTCACAGAGGGCCAGAGGCATTCGGGGAGGACAGAATCAGGGCCCTGAGGCTATAGGTCTGGCTGTCACTCGCCTCCCTCCTCAGTGAAGGAAGTGGCCCGGGTGAGTCTTTGTGTCACTTTGGTGGGGTCTGTGCTATTTGCAGGGCTGAAGGAGGCCCTGCCGCCTCAGCAGCCCTCCTGTGGGCCGGGGCTCAGATCCAGCATTATGGACCAGATCACCGCCCTGTTTACAGTCTGCTGCTGGCTCATCATCTCAGCTGTAACAAAAACACTTTCAGTTCATGAAACATGAAAATTGCATCTGAGCACTGGAGCTGAGTCATTTCTCTGAGCAAGCCTTCAGCTGGGGCAGCATTTTTGGTCGGGCCTGGGTGGGGCTCTCTGTGGGCCTGTGGTTATCCTGTGGACAGCCTCAGGTGGCCTGGCAGGCCCACTCAAGCCCCAGGGCACTGGCTTCCTTCATTTATTCAACGATTTGAAGCCCCTTCTGTGTGCTGAGAGGGGAACCCTGTCACCAAGATGCCTGAAGAGAAGGGAGGGACCCCTGGGTTCTCAAATCCCCAAATGACTGGAGGAATATGCAGAGGGGTGAGATGTGAGGAAGATGAGGGACAGAAGAGAGGGGAGGATTTCAGCTAGGGTGGAGGAAGAAGCCAGGCCCGTGCACCTGGGAGCCCCTGGCCTGAAGCACTGTCCATCCCACCTTAACGCTGGCCGGAGGTGACCTTCAGGCTGGTTCCCAGCATGGCTCTTGGCTGGAAGGGAAGGAGATGGTGGGATGGAAAAAAACAGCCTTTATCAAGCACCTACTTTCTGTCAAGCTCTCAGCTAGCTTGTTCTTAGGCCTTGTGTCTGGTCCAAAAGCCTGACCTTGGGTGTGAGGCCTGGGGCCACGGACTTTACCTCCTAAGTGTCCTATCCTCCTCTGCCTCGTCTTCCTCCTCAAGCAAGACGATGCAAAGACTTGCAGTCAATAAATGGTACCTCATGTTTTCATAAATAATAATGACACACTTAACATTTATTGAGTACACACTGTACCAGGCTCTATGCTAATGAAGTGTTCTCCTCAGGGTAACTCACGGAATCCTCCCAGCAATTTTGAGGCAAGCTCTCTCTCTAGTTCCATTTTATAGACGAAGAAATCGAGTTGTGGAGACACTAAGGAACTTGTCCAAGGCCACAGGAACATTAATGCTGGAGCCAGAATTCTGACCCAGGCTATAATAATATATGCGTTATTAAGCAAATCAGGCAGCTTGGATTATACTGCTATTTCTCAGTGTGAATTCTCCAGAATCTTCATCTTCGCTCCATTCAAGAAAAAAAAAAATGTTTCACCATCAGATAAGCATGGAAAACACTGGAACATTGCATTCTCTTTCTGAAAGATTCACAGGGCACTCTGATATAATAAGGGCTCTCAGAAGTACTGTGGTTAAAAGAAAAAAAAAAAAAGCAAACAACCTGTTTGTGTGTAACCCAGCATTTCCAAACTTGTTGGCTCTTGAAGCCTTATTGTTAAGGAGCCCTTATTAAGTCCAAGCGTGAAACCTACACATAGTCACAAAGCACTACTGACTTCCAGCTGCTGACTCACAGGTCTGTTACTGTCCATGGAAGCACCCATGGACCACTCTGGGTTTAGGACCCTGTATAGTTCCTCAGTTCTCTCATTCATGCATTCATTCATTCAACAAACATCTCTTGAGTTCTCAAAGGCACAATGAGAGGTGGAGAAGAAACACCTGCTGTTCTGAGAATCTTATAAGTCTGATGGTGGTGATCAGGTGTTTAAGGGATGGGGAGCCCAGTGGATGGCTCTAGCCAAGTCCAGCGCCAGGAAGGGCTCCTGGAAGAGATGTGGGCTAAGATGGCCAGATAAAGGACTCTGGTAGTCAGGGTGCCACAACAATATTCATACATCTGCGGAAAAGCTATGCATTACTTCGATTCCGCAGGACACTCCTTGGATTATCTGATTACATTCTCTGAAGGCCATTTGACAAACGCTGCAGATGGTAGGTAACTGTGAGTTATGTGAAATCATTCTTGTCTATTGACTGCAGATTCTGAGCTCTCCTGTGGAACACCAATTGACTTCCCCCTCCCCGGTTTTGCCTCTGTTGGCACATTCAATATTCTTGATCAATAAATGTGTCTGTTCTTCACATTCTCTTTGGAACTGGTGATAATACCTGCCTGGTTCCCTCACTGATTTAGGAGTATCATCAACTCTTTAACACGTGTTCATTGTTATATACGTATGACAGTCATGATTTTACCTCTTTTTAAAGGACGACAGTGAGAGGGTCCCCAGGCAGAAGCACACGTGTGCAAAGGCCCGGAAGCCTGCCTCAGCACTGCCACTGAGCCATGGGTGGCCTGACCCGCATCCTTATCAGGGCAGACCACCCGGAGCTGTGGAAACAGGCTGATGTTCAGCCCCCACTCATGAAGTGTGGGGATAGCTGGAGTGAAATTAAATCATGCTGGTGATCAACTACCAGGCGTTGATGTGCACGCACAACTACGGGTTGTGTGACTCGGTGTTACCTTGCTTGGTGTTTGCAGGGAGCTTAATGTATTTCTGCACTGGAATCTGGCAAATCTCTCACACTGCCACGGAAGCCGCCATTCCTCGCCAGTCAGGGAGCACACACTGGGTATGTGCCCCTTCATTTAATGAGCTCACTCTGGGCACAAACACAGACAACACTCGCCAAGAGCAGAGGTGACTGGGGACACATGAAGCCTTGTGTCTAAAACCAGGGAGATTCCACAAATGCTTATTAGAATTGTCTATCCTAGGTACAAGAGCCCTTAAATCAATCAGCTAAAATCTCCTGAACAGGAGGCAAAAACCTGGGCTCTCCTGTCTAGGAATTCTATGTAATTAATACATCCAGTGCTTGAGGGAAACTGGCTGGGGTTCCTCCAGCCTCAGCCAGAGTGGCCTGCAGGCCCGGGTTAGCCTAAAGCTTGGGAGGTGGGGTGGGGGGACTCTCTCCATTTCTCTTTTCCTCCCTCTTATCAATTTTTTGCTCGCAGCTCTGGCTGGAGTGCTAATGGTGGAGCCCCCTTTCTTGTCATCCCCAAGGATAGGCCCTGCTTTGGGGGCTCTTCAGCCAGGCAGATACTGCTCTGTCCCCAGCTCACTGCCAGTGTGGTGTGTTGGGTGTTCATGGTGCATAGCACTGGACAGCTACGATGTGCCAGGCTCTGTGCTGAGTGCCGAGGGGGGCGGGGTGGTTGTGGAGACTTCAACCCACTTTGCTGTCATGGAGCTCATGGTTAAGGAGACACTACCATGTGGAAGGGTCAGGGCTGGGCTGGGCGCCCAAGGTGCTGTGGGCACAGAGGAGGCCCCAGAGGATAGCCCTGCATCACTGGGGGACACTGTGGGGGCATCCCACTGCAGTGCGTTCAGACTGGGCTCTGAGCTCACACAGGTTCTCTGGAGGGACTTCCAGGAACACAGGTGGAACAGTAACTGGACCCATCTTCCTGGAACTGCGCCATCAGTGAGCCCTTCCCTGAACCCCTCAAGGCCTCCTGCAGGAAGTGGGGTGTGGGTGTGTGCACTCCTCGGTCAGCTTCTTCCCCGGCAGGGAGCCCACCAAGAAGCCCTTTGCTCCCCAAGTTCTGCTTCCTCCTTTGATGTGCGTAACAATCTGCCCAGACCAGGTTTGTACCTTCTGCACCCAGGACTGCCTTCTGGCCAAAGAAACCCAACCAGCCAACCAAAGTTCTGGAAAGAAGAAAGCCCCGTTGGTGGTGCCTGGCATTCTTTCTGGGGAGTTGACTCTTGGGGACTGGCTGGCCCTGCTGCGGGCTTGGGTCAGTCCTGGGTGAGAGGCCCTCCTAGCATAAGGTCCAGTGTCCTGTCTGTGGGGCCTATCAGAGCCCAGCCCTGGGGGAATTTATCCTACATGCACTGGCAGGCAAAGGGATGCAGGACAAGGGTAGTAATCACACTGCTTGTCTCAGCAAAAGACTAGTGGGGGGAGGGGTTTAAGGCCCAGTGTGTTCCTATGGGAGGGGGCAGCTCCTGTGCCCCGATGTGGGCACTTTGCCCATCCTGCGCCCTGAGGCTGCTACAAATGCCTGGGTGGGGGAGGCGCTTGTCCCTGAGATCCTCCGCCCCTTCATCCTCACTCAGTGACCCTGTTTGTACGTCTCCATTCCTGGCCTGGCACTGGGGCTGGGGCACAGTGCCAGGTGGGCCTGCCAATCCCTGTGTGGACTTGAGTGAGCCATTCACTGTTCTTGGTCTGTTTCCTCATCTGTAAAAGAGGACAAATGACCCCCTCACAGGTGAAAGGAACACCTGGTACAGAGAAACAGTGTCCAATAAAGGTGACTATAAAGCTGTGACTTTCAGCTTTGCCCGGTGGGAAGTAGTGGGGTGCAGCAGAGGCAGGGCCAGGTGGGGGAGGTGCCCTGGGAGAAGCAGGGAGGAGCGGTGGCTCAGTCACCTGCTCCATGTATGTGTTGGGAGGGCACCGAACTGTGGATCCCCAGGCCACCCCCACAGCAGACGACAAACCCGAGGGAAAGAGTTCACACCACTATTTCCCAAGGGAGGAGGAGGCACATCAGGCGACAGCCAGCGGTGACAACCCTGGAACTCACCCCTGCCTGCTCTGAGATTCACCCAGCACTGCTGGGGGTGGGGGTGACCTCAGGTCTCCCCCTGGTGCTGGGGATTTTCCCTGAAGCTGTTTGTTCAGTGAGCTCGCTATGTGAATGGAGTATGATGTAGGGGGAGCTTCTGGTGGACACTGTGGGGCAACGTTCCCCGAGGCTCTACAAGGAGTGGGGCGCACACAGACCCTCCGCTGAATCCAGAGGGAACCTCTGTCCTCCCAGGAAAGTTAGACTTTTTTTCCCAATTAAACTTTTTATCACTTTTCTTCCCTGACTTGATGATTTCCCCCATTCATTTTCCCCCTACTCCTTATATCTCACTGTCATTCTTTTAACAAACCTTAACATGAAAATACAATTGTATTCTTTATTCCTTGCAAGGACCCCATGAAGAAGACTTTACCATGTCCCTATTTTTCAGAGGAGGAAACAGTGAGCGAGGACAATAGACCCGGCTGAGATGGCCCCGCTGGTAAGAGGCCACGGCCCGGTCTCACCCATGTGCCTTCCTGCCTCCCCAACACTAAGCCCTCATGGGGTTTAGGGCCACAGGGATGAGCACAGCCAGGCTGGCCCATGGGGGGCTCCTAGCCAGTGGCAGGGCCTGACCTTCGGCGATGGGAGGTATGTCAGGGGAGACTTCCAGAGGGTGACGAAAAGGGATCTGGGGGTGAGGAAAGGAGGGTAGGAAAGAAAGGGATTCTGGTGGCGGGAGAAGCATGTGCAAAGGCCGGGTGGTGAGGGAAAAGGGAGCTCAGGCCAGTGTAGCTGCAGCGAGGGTGCAAATGGAGAGGGGCAGCAGTCAGGGCTCCACACAACAGGTGAGAGTGAGAGAAGAGGGTAATGGAGTCAGACAGGGCTCAGGAACCCCCAAGGCTGCAGGGAACAGCGCCGTGGCCAGGCCCGGCCCAGATACTTGTCAAGGCTGGGCTGGGTCCTCAGCTGCTTGGGTCCAGTGCCAGCTAGAATGGGCATCTATCTCACAGGACAGGAACCTCTGGCAGGAGGGGCTCGGGAGACAAGCTCAGTGGTTCTTCCGGCTGAGAGGGACTGGATTCCCTCTTCAGCTCTTCCTAAGATTCAGCTGCCTGGGCTGGGGCCTAAAGATCC
Organism: Hipposideros armiger; assembly: GCF_001890085.2. Taxonomy (NCBI): domain Eukaryota; kingdom Metazoa; phylum Chordata; class Mammalia; order Chiroptera; family Hipposideridae; genus Hipposideros; species Hipposideros armiger. Next base: position 909,618 of record NW_017731398.1, read on the forward strand.
TCATACTGTCTTCCTGAAAATCTTATTTACACTAAAATAGCAATGACTCATACAGTTTAAAATGCAGTGGTTCTCAACTCTGGCTATTCAGAAGAATCATCTGAGGGTGTGTGTGTGTGTGAGAGAGAGAGAGAGAGAGAGAGAGAG
>NW_017731398.1:909829-942796 GCF_001890085.2 Hipposideros armiger
GAGAGAGAGAGAGAGAGAGAGAGAGAGAGAGAGAGATTGTGTGTGTGTGTGTGTGTTGATCACTATTTTTATAAAAACGATACATGCTCATTTTCACAGAAAACAAAACAAGCGATATAAAAAGTACAAAGAAGGAAGCAATAAGCCCCCCACTCCCATTGGAATGCTGCAGGAGTTTTACTTGTTCTGTTCTCTGCTGTCTTCCTAGTACCTAGACCTTCCTGGCATAGAGTAGATGCTTAATATGAACCTACCATCCAGCGTTAACATTCGATGGATGTCATCTATACACAGGTAGAAAGGTAAGTAGGTCTAAATAATTTTAAAAGATTGTTGTACCACATCTGCTATATTTTAAACTAAAAGTATTTGATTTTTCTTGAATTTAACAGGGGAAAAAAACAACCTGAAAAATTGCTGACTCTTGGATAAATTTTTACTTTCCACAAGAGAGATTAGTTCATAATGAATTTCTCTAACATTAAGAAAAAAGATTATGAAACTCATTAAGAGATTGGAGTCTTGGGGGAGAAGAATTGGTTCACTTGGGGCAGGCTCAATCATTTCTTGGGATGAAACAGGTGACCACTTCCCTTAAGTATCCTCCCTCCCGCCTCCCCCATCTCCTGATTTTGATTCTAATTATGTTCACTTGGTCAAGGTTTACAACACTTCTACTCTGTTTTGCAACCACAGTTCTCCTAGAATTTTATCTTAGTCCTGTATTTAAACAGATTCCATCGCATATTTTAAGCACATTTTGTCTCTGAGTTTTGCATTTGGGGTCATCTCTTGTTCGTTGTCAGGAAAAACCAGAAAAACTTAAAAATGGACCAAAAGAAAAAAAACAGACTACTGGGTGTCTTGTATTGAGGCACCCATGCCTTTCATGGTGGCTTTTGGTCTTTGGGCAAATCTAAGATGTAGAAAACTCATGTTAATGCAAATTATTCTTGTCCACAGAAATGCCAAGTGCACTTTGTGCAGTGGAATGCAACTGATGGCTGCCCTGCAGCTACTGATCAGTTGTGCACATATATGGACACTCACGTTCGCATTCCTTACCTGCCTAGGTATGTGTGTGCCGGTCCAGGTTTCCTTTGAACCTTCTAGAACATACTACTTGTTCCCTAATTATTCAACTAGTTAAATGCAATGTTGACATGTATTCATTTTATATTGTATGAGTCATGGTTATACCTTTAAAAAAATTGACTCTTTTTTAAAGGTTCGCTAGTTTTCATTGACGAGTAATTTTTTTTTTTCAAAAAGCCTCATGGGCGTCCTTTTCCCTGACGCTCTCCATGTTGTCTATGAATTAGAACAAGCTTGTTGGGTGGAATAGTCTTGGTTTCCCCTTTTCCATACAACTTTGACAACTCAGCTCCCTTGTCTTCAGATATTGACGGTTGCTGTGGAAACATCTGAGGTCAGATTGATTTTTCTCCCCTTGTTGGTGACTTGTGACTTGGTGTTTCCTCCTGAAGCCTGAAGAGTTTTCAGTAGCTCAGCTGATTCGGTCTGTTCCTGATGTTGATCATGTCTTGTGCCCTCTCAGTCCATACACTCGGTTCTTCCTGCATTCCAGGGAGTTTCTCTAAATATAATTTTGCTTTAGCTACTGGATAATCTACTTCAGGGACTCCACTCCGTCGTGTGTTGGAAGGTCTAGGTTCCATGATGATCATCTTCTCTCTTGTTTGAATGTATTTGTCCTTTTTCTCTGAATTCATTGTGATTATTTCAAGTTTCTCTCTGTGTATTAATTTGCTTTTCAGATGTGCATCACATTGTAACTCAGTTTTTAGATGTGCAATGGTCCTGCTTTGGCCTTCAATGAACATCTTCCCCTCTGTAAGCTCTCTTTGCATTTCCTGGAGTTATTTTTAAATGGTCTCTTCCTTGTGCTCTTTTTATATCCAATTCGTGTTCTCCTTGACTTTTCTCTATCCTGAAGCCATTAGTTGCAAGGATGCTGCCTTTGATCCCTTTCAGCTTGTGCCCTCATGTGATTTCCTTCCCTTTTCTGGCAGTAGGAAGAGTGGCCTTGCATGTTTTTCCCATCTTGCTCAGTTAATTTAGCAACTCCTACAGACATCCTACTCATTCTAATACAGGAACCAGTCTGCCTTACCCTCAAATGTGCAGTGGGGAGGGGAGAGGACAGTCGCCCCACAGAGGCCACCCTTCCTGGGGGTGGCTACAGGTCTTCTCTTTCCTGCCATCTCTGAAACACCCTGCACCCCAGGACCCCGTCTCCCCTGCACCAGCTGGGGGTTTGTCCTGCTCCCACACCCAGTGCAGCCAGGACCATGAGGATGGAGGGCCTGGAGGCCACTGCTGTGGAGATTATCTCTTGGTTTGTTTGGCACATTCTTGTCATAAACAATTTGTCATTGTGACTCATTGTGTCAGGTATTGGGGTGGGGAGAGTCTGGGTTCTTCCCTCCTCTGCCTTCTACAGTCTGAGCCCTGTTCTTGGCAGCCTCTTAAAAATCTTCAGGTGCTGCCCACCCAGAGGCCCAGAGAGACTCTGATTCTGTAGGTCTGGGTGGGACTTGCCCCTCGCGCCCAAAGCCATGTGGGTGTACAGGCCTGGGGTTGAGCACTGCTGACTCATCTACCAGAGCCATTTGCATTTTTGTCAAATTAAAGGAACGCGGCTCTGATTATGTAAAAGGACATGGCTCTGAACATGTTCTAGTTTTGGAATGTCTGAGTGGGTGGGCAAATGGGATCATTCATTGTATTGGTGAGGCCCAGAGAGGGGAAGTGACTTGCCCAAGATCACACAGCAAATAAGCAACTTTAAAAAACTGGAGATGCCAACCCCAGAGTGGGGCCTGGGGATCAGGGTAGCCTGCCTCTGAGGGCAGGAAGGCCTTTGTCCGTGGCCTGAGGTGCCCCCTTCCCATCTCTGGGCCTCACGGAGGGGAAGGGTTGTGGTCCTTCCCTTGGGAAACTTTGAAATTCACTAAGGAGGGTGTCCGGACAGGGGGCGACCACCAATCCTAACCCTCCCAGGAGGAATGACCATCTTCCCTTTGTGTTTGTCCCATTCCACTCACCATTGCCCAGTAGCCCTGCTCTCAGCAAGAAGTATGAAAATCATGATGATGGTTATGCTTGTCATGCTCTGTGAAGTTCTTGAAGCAAGTACCCCATCAGACAAAGGTGCACTCAGGGAGAAAGTGCCAGGCCACCTCGGCCCAGCAGCTGCTGAAGCAGACACTAGACACATTACCTACATTCATGGCTCTTCACAGCCACCCTAGGAGGGAGACAGCTCAGGTGGCCACCGCTATCCCACAGAATCCCATTTCTCAGATGAGGAAGTGAGGCAAAGAGAAGTGAAGGGCTCTTGTGGTTGATAAGCCACAGAGCCTGGACTCACCTAATCTGCAGCTCCTTTGTCCATTTTTTAGGCGCTGCACTATGGACTCCGCATGCCCCTTCATGTCCAATTCTTGGCCGTCCCAGCTGCCCCGCTGAGCACTCTACTGGCTTGGTCTGTGAAGGGGCAGGTCTGTGCACTCTTCCATGGGGCTTTTCTCCCTGATAATATTGCAGGCAGCTTGTTATTATAGCTAATTGTCATCATATTTTTGCCTAGGGCGTTACACTTCCTAATTTGCTCTCACCGTTTTATTGTTGCGTCTTCTCCTCACTTTGAAGAAGGCCTATCTCTCCCAGAAGGAGATGCAGAGCTCAGCTGCTCCCATCTTTGTCCCAGTGTCTTGGTTTGGGAGAGACCCTGCGTGTGTCTGGAAGTGGCTTCACTGTCCAGGGAGCCTGCTGAGGCTATCTTTTGCTTTTCTGATAAAAGTCACGGTCCTTCTCCCAGAAACCTGCAGACACAAAATTAGTGCATATAATTTAGGGGTTTATACACCTTCTCGTGTCCATCCCTCGATCTTCCAGGGGCTCCTAGAGTATGGATTGAGATCTCGCATGTTATGGGGTGTTGCCAGCCAATCTCCAGAACCCCAGAATCTGGATGCTTATAATGGCTGTATAGCTGAGTGATAGATTTCATAAAAGGAATGGGAATGGCTGAACCCACTGAGTGAGAACTACGTCCAGTTTATTCACCAGTCACAAATATATGCAACAAACAAATACAGAGTGTGTCTATGCTACGGCTACATGCTGATCATGCATTATCGTGTTAAATCCTCGTAACAATCAATTCCATAGCGTTATGCTATTATGATCTCTCTGAGGCACAGAGGAGTTAAGTAACTTATTCAAGGTAACACAATAAATTGATCCAACTAGCCTCTGACCTCAAGCATTCTGACCTCCGGAGCCATACTTTTCCTGCCTATGAACTCACAGGCCGGGGAGGCTGGCCCATCCTGTTCCAAAACTATGTTCCCAGCTCAGCAGCTGGATCCTGTTGGGTCTAGGTAGAGAGCAGGCTCTAAGTAAACACAGAAATGGCATTTTTCTGAAAAGTCTCTGTAACACATTGGCACCCCAGGCTCCCTGTCTGAGAGTCCTCAACAACCATATCATGAAGTGGCATTTGCCTGGCCTGGCAGGGAGAAAGAACTCCGCTCTCAGGCAAATTTTGGGGGGTAATGTGACCCCATTTGACCCCACAGGCTGGCAAGGCTTGGGAAATGTCAGCTTACACTCACTTCCACCATTTTTAAAGGAGTTTCCTTTGCCTCCAGTTCACTTGGCTAAGTGCCTGTTGGGAATGGCGGTTCTGATGCTGCTTCCCTGGGGCCGTCTCCCTTTAAGATGTACTTCAGTGCTGGAAGCAGCTTTAGAGTCCTGATTTCCTCGTGACACCAGACACCTTCCTGCCAACGACGACCACCAAGCAAGGCTGTTCTGCTTGTACATGCTTAAACACCCTCCGGATGGTTCTAACTCACTTAACTGTGGATGGAGGTAGCTTAGCCATCTTGGGAAATCAAAGATGAAAGGGACAGTACCGACATCTTAGGCAAAGCCCAAGGCTAAAGTTGGCAGGAGCTGAGGAGGTTTGCATTCACCCTGAGGGCTGACACTGGGTGCCCTTTTCTTGGTGGCCAGTGGTTCTCACAATGTGGGCTGAGGTGGTGGGCAGCAGCAGTATCACCAGGGAGCTGGTTAGAAATGCAGCCCTTGGACCCTACCCCAGACCTGCTGACGCCGAGGCTGTTTTTTACCAGTCCTCCTGTCATGCTGAAGCCCTGGAGAACCACTGCCTTGGGGCCTTTGCCCTCTCAGCAGGATCTGAGGCTCTGCACAGGTAGCAATGACTAAAGTTTGAATTGCAACCCCAGCATGCATTTTGGTCCCCCCCTCCCCTTCAAGCCTTCCCTACACAGGAGTGGACTCCAGGTACACAGGAGACCAGAGAGCCGAAAACAGACGCTGGTGATTGTACAAGTCTTAGCACGTGGTAAATGGTGCATCTCCAAATCAATAAATGGGGAAATCAGCTTGCTTTCTGAAAACAAATAAGACACTAATAACCAAAAACATCAATACACACACACAAAAGGAAATCTAAGTGAATACTGAGGCCAAGTGGAAGGCCACTTTCGTTTGTCTTAGTGAAGCCAGAAGAAGGGGTGAGGGCAAAGGCTTGTGACAGGCCCGACACCATGCTCCACAGCCTTGGCACTACCAACGGGGCTGCAAGAATCTCAGGTCCAGTAGGTCCCAGGCCCCATCCACCCCAGGAGGAGGACAGTCTAGGCAGATGCCTTCACAGTGGTTTCCTTCATTACACATCCATCCATCCACCCACCCACCCAATGTTGTCAGGTACCTGCTGTGAGGAGGGTGGCCATGTGGGGAAGCGTTGCTTTCTCCTCAGGAATGGGAGCTCCAAGGAGGCCCCGTTGCTGTCCCCTTGCTTTATTCTGATTATAAAAATGATGCAGAGCTTGTGGTAAAAAGTCAAGCCACTTAGAAAAGTAAAAATCACTGTTAATATTTTGAGCAACCTCTCTCTCTCTCTCTCTCTCCACACACACACGCAGAGGTAAAGTTACAACTAAAATGTTTACTAGCCATGTTGTTCATAGCCTGCTTTTTTAAAAAAAAATACAGCTGTCTTTTATGAGATGTACAACTGCTGAGCACCCTCTGTATTATGCACGGCCCTCTCTGCAGCCCATGTGGGACCCAGGGTTCCAGGATGGAAAGGGCAGTGGCAGTTCAACACACTGTGCTGCTCAAAACACTGTGGATGACTTTCTAGGTCAAAAAGCAGAGCACTCACCACATGCTCTTAAGTAAAAAATAAACTGGCACAGAGCTGGCTTTTGTGCGTGTGGGGGGAGGTATATCGTTTGAGGCATGACTTGCCAAGCTTGGAGGCAGCGTGGGCTGGAGAGAATACATGTGCACACACACGCACACACACCCTGTATTTGTAGATCCTAGCCCAGGGGGCTGAAGTGGGGCCTGGACCAGGGGTGTCATCCCTGGGAGGGGCGGGGACTGTGTTATCATTGATGCAGGAACAAAGCATGTCAACAGCCCTGTCCCTACCTTGGCCTACCCCTCCTTGGCCAATGGGATGTGTCCAGTCCTGTCACCGGTATCCTGAAAGCAGCTACATCTCTCACTGGACAAACAAGAGCCTGCTGCCTGTGTGCAGGCATCCAGTCTCACCCCCTCCAATCATTTCCTGACGCTGTGGTCAGAGCAATTTTTCTAACACTCAAATCAGATGATGTCTGTCTCCTGCTTCAGTGCCTTCCCTGGGGACAAGTCCACGCTCCTCAGCCAGGAGCACCTTGGCTGGCTGTTATACCTCTCAGCCTGTCCTGCACCCTGGGAGGTCACCTCACAGACTCTGCTCTGTCCCACCTCCAGCTCTTTACCTCTAGCTTCCCTTTCGCCTGGAGTCTCCTCTTGTTCTCAACTCCTTCTCATTCTTCAAGGCTCCAACTTCACTTCTTGTGACCCCCAGGCTGGACCAGGCTTCACCTGGGGGCTCCCACAGCACCCTCAACACCCTACTACTGCTTCTGTCCTCCCAAGGTGTTGGAGTGCTCGCTGTTTACCTTACTGACTGTGACTTTGCCGAGGGCCGGGGCCATGCCTGGGTGTCCATGTTCAGGCCACCAAATGTTTGTAGAGTATCTGACCAAAAGGGTGCCCAGACCAACACGCGAGGCAGGGACCTGGCATTATGTTCATTGTGCAGAAGAGAAATCGAGGCTCAGAGAAGCCCTGGAACTGGCAACGGTCACTCAGCTAGTTCAGAAGGAGCAGGGTCCCTGGGCTGGGTGCTGGGGACCAGTGAGGACGGATGCAGTGTTGTCCGTGTGCAGGGCATGTGCACTCATGCAGTCGGTGACTTGCAGTGGGGCTCACGTGGGCGGCCTTCTTTCTGGCACAAACTGTTAAACCACGGCCACCACAGACACTCATGCTTCTCTCTTGAGGTTAGCGGGGTTACTGTCTCCCGGGTCACGAGAGTTTCAGGGCCCCTTGCTAGGGAGGAGGCCCAAGGGTGCTGGGTACGAGCAGGACTCCAGCCATAGGTCTGTTTCTCAGACGCCCTTCCTTCCAGGCTGAGATTTCAGAGTGTTAACGGAGGCTCTCCACTCTTCCTGACTACAGTGAAGGTCGCCACCAAGGCTCATGGCTCGTCTCTGCACCACGAATGCTCTTCTCGTAGGAGGGACCTGTGAGCTCCACTCCAACCCAGAGCTGGGTGAAAAGGGTGAGGGCCTGACCTTTGTGGGGCCAACAGGCTGATGCCTGCAGCCTGTGTGTCAGGCCCCGTGTGGGACCACAGGGACAGACAGAGGCCCACTGGAGTGAACTGCATCCTAAGCAGGTCTAGGCCTAGGCCATCTGAGCCACGGATGGTCACCGAATCTTCTGTGAGATGGTGGGACCGTACTGTGATGACACCAATACCCCATCTTACACACCTGCAGGCCATAGAGACCCAGCCTCAGACCCTCATCCCTGCCTGGGGGGTTCTAGCTTCCTTCTTGTTGTCCTCTGTGCAGTGACCAGAACAGGGGCCCAGCAGCTCACCACAACCACTGTGGGATTGTGTTCCCTTCCTCCTTCCTTTCCTGCTAACAGAGAACATGGGTCTGTCTGAGGAAAGCCATTCTGGGGCTAGGAAGAACAGAAGAATGAGTGCTTGGAAAACAGGAGGTTTCTAAAGGCCAAGGAGGCTTGTCCTAGCAGCTTTGGTGGTGCCCTGAACAGCTGCAAAAACTGACTCCTTGCCTCACAGCATCCGAAGGCTCGAACACATGGACTGGAGCCCCTAGCAAAGTCTGTCAGGATTTAGGTCCTCAAGCATATCCCACCTACCAGATTCTCTGAACCCTGTCTGAGGCCACGTGGGGGATGCACTGAGGGAGAAGTGGCTGTTAGAGCTTGTCAGGGACTCTCCCGTGGCCTTCATAAAGGGCCCACAGGCCCCTGTCCTTTGCCTAGAGGCCTCAGCCAGGGTGGGAGCCCAGGGCTTGATGAGCTCCATGGCTACCACTCAGAAATGGAGAGCCTAGGCTGGGACTCTGGGAGCCTCCCAAGGATAGAGTGGGCTCGGGAGCTCAGAGCAGCTCCAAGCTGTAGGAGAAGCAGCAATTTCTTAAGTGCAAAGAGGCCTGGACCACAGCCTCTGCTTCCTCTTCTGGAGAAAAACCACAGTTCAGCTGTGCTGGCCGATAATTCTACAACTTCTGTCCCTGGAGCCTGCCCCAGAGCCTGAAGTTTTGAGCAGGTGGCTGCAGGTGGTCCCTTGGGCTCTGGATGGAAAAATGAGGCAGGGAGAGGAGGCTGGATTGTCGAGAAAGAGCACAGACCTGGATTTCTTGTAATTTATTGTCCAAACTGGAGCACTTTGGAGAATGAAAGGCCGCTGTCTTAACTATTACACCAGGGCAGCAGCTGTAAAGTGGGACTCTTCAGGGCTAACAGAGATGCGTTACCCTACTTATTACGGCTTCCCAGCTGTGTGGATTCGGTCAGTTACATAACCTCTCTGAATTCTGGTTTCTGCATAAAAAAAGGCTCATATCACATGCCTGCCTCCCAGGGTTGTTAAGAGGAATCAAAGGAGTAAATTATGTGGAAGTTCCTGGAACAGCCCTTGCCACAGAGTAGGCTCTCCAAGTTTCTTCTCTTCCTGTGAGGCGTGGAGTTCCCTGTCCCTAGATGTAAAAGCAAGGACCTATCAGCTCTCTGGGCACATTCTCTTGTTGGTGTAGACAGCTGGAGAGTCAGATTCCAATCCTTCCAGGGCCCTCCAGAGGGTGACGGCGACGGGGGACTCCCTGGTGGAATTGTCCTCTCCCCTTCTCCTAGGTAGTGGTGACTTCTGTGCCCACGGAGGCCCTCACCAGGGCCCAGCCTAGAGCAAGCAACTTTGCAGTCACCATCTCTCTGGCTGCCAGAGGCTCTGGTTTTGGTTCAGGCCAAGTCCATGTGCTTCTATCCTCCTGAGATTGCCCCATGTAGGCGGGGATTCTGGGAAAGCTGGAGGCTGAACTGAAGGAGGAGGCCACTCTTGTTTTCTGTGTCTGCTCCCGGGGCCTGAGGAATTGAAGAGCCTGTTCCAACCATAATTCTTAAGAGCTGGATGTGGGGCTTGGCTCTGCCACCTGACCCCGGACTAGCCAAAGGTCTCTAGGCCTCAGGTTCCTGCTGGGAGGGGATGAGCTGGCTCTGTCCTCATGGCTATGGTGGAGGGTGCGGGTGACAGGACTGTGGGTAGTGCTGGCTGCTCACAGCCTCTGCACTCCCTCCTGGGGGCGCCCACTGTGCTGCCTTCATCAGTCTTCCCTGTTTCACAGGGAGCCCCTGGTGGCAGAATGGGCACTCCTGAGGGGACAGCTATCTCCAGCATCTGTGCAGATGAGGTCCTCAGTAAAGGAATGGATGAATGAATAAGGTCAGAGGCAGGAAGCGAGCTAACATTTGTGGTGTCAGCTTTGTATGGAGGCTGCCTTGCACTCCTCAAAGCCAGAGCTGCTGTAGGTGGAAGGGTATGACCTCCAGGTGCCCTTGTGTATCAGCAACTCTGCAAGATGACCTCATGCTGGGGCATTATCCCAGCAGTCTCAACTACTGGCTAATTTGTCCTCCATTTCCTCTCACTCTGAGAAGGTTCTTCTGGCCATTCAAGTCAGGATTTGCTGGAAAGATGGTTTCTTGGAAAATGGCGGCTCTGAAGGCATCTTGAGGTAACAGTGCACAGCCCTCAGCAGACTCCTGTCCAGCCAGCCTCCTCTATTAAATGCAGAGCCCAAAGCCCAGGTGGCAGGCAGGAGGTATACGCAGCACGGGTGGCCTCTCAGGGTGAGTGCAGGGTCCACTTCAGTGCTGAGTCTGCAGGCAGAGACCACAGGCTTCCAGTCAACTCTGTCCTCAACACCTCTGGCCCAGGCAGGGCCTCCTTAGCTCTACCCTCTTGACTGAGGTCAAGGGAAGAAGTGGAACCAATCAGGTCACCAATGTTACTTAGAGCTAAGAAACAAGATGTCTCCAGAAATGAGGTAATGGAGCTCCGAAAAGAGGTGCCCAAATTCCACTTTAAGACTTTCTGGCCTGTCAGCCTATTAACAGAGGATCTTGAAAAGTAAGGTCCCCTAATACTAAAACTCTACACCAACATTTAATATATTCTCACCAATAGAATGTCTGACCATTCTCTTGATCCCAGATTTTGGTATATTATTCAGTGTTGACAATTTGCTAGTCAAAAAAAGGGCATCTCCTTGTTTCAATTTATATTTTTCACTATGGAGATTGAGCACTTTCCACATGTTTTTGGACCATTTTTATTTCTTCTTCTGCGAAGAGCCTATTCACATCCTTTTTTCTACTGGGCTGTTTTTTTTCTTAATGATTTATAGGTACTCTTTGTATATTACGAATATTAATCCTTTGTCATTTATTATTCCTATTTTCTCTGTCATTTGTTTTTCTTCTAATTTTCTTTATGTCTTCTACAGAAAATTCTACAGTTTCATAGTGCATGTCTTTTTTACAGTCCCATGCGTGTCTTTTGCTTCAGCTTCTGTTTCATATCGTGCTGAGAATTTCTCTCACTGAGATGATTCAGCTGCTGCTTCAGACATTCTCAGAAACAACAGCCACGGGCTTGCAGAGGCAGCAAATCATGCTTATTCAAAAGAAAATGTTTATTTTAAAAATAAGAACTGTCACCCCAAGCATTTATTTAAATATTAATAGACACGGGTAAAAATTACAAATGGTATAAGGAAACTAACAGCTTTATAGTCACAGATGGTCAGATGCCGACAAAGAAGAAATAAGATTGCTGTACATTGAGCTGTGGTTGTTACGAGAAGGCAAATGAAGGCTTGAGGAAGGGTCTATTTACAGGCATTGGTGGGGCCATGATCCCCAATTTTCTACTGGCTCCTGATGCTGCTCGAGAACCAGGCACAGTTGAACTTGGTCCAAAGCTGCCAGAGGACTTGGTTTTCGGAGATATCTTTCTGCGTGCAGTGGACCTCCTAAAAAGTGACAAAGGAAATTGAAATGTTAAAAAACCCCCAAAGTGAACAGTCTTCTCTTAACCTGATGGAGCTGTATATCCCATGATTTTCCTTGGTCTTAAGAGTCTCTATTTATTTTCTGCCTAGGAACACCCCTGGGGGTCAGGTCAGTTTCCTTTACACAAGGAGTAAAAGACTGCTGCCCTTCAGATAAATCTGTCTGCCTAGAATGGCAAGGACTGTTTCTGAATTCTGTGACTTGAGACCGAACCCCATGCACCTCCCTCCCCAGCCCTGCTTTTCACAGCCGATTATCCAGGTAACATAGCCCAGATCCACATTCCCAGATGTAATCTGACCAAATAAAGAAAGCGAGTACCTTGTGGTAAGGCCCCAAATGCGCAGGCAACAGATACTCTGGAATCACTGTGCTGCAGTCCAGAGAAAGGTGGCTGGGTGAGTGGGGACAGGTGGAGCAGAGCCCAACCTCTTCCTGCCAGCGCAGCCAGGGCAAGGCTGCAGATGTGGCTCCCTGGGGAGGCCGGCAAGCGGCAGGTCTGACACAGCTCTGTCCCTCTGTCACTGCCACGTCGCCAGCACCTCGCTGGCTTGCCTGCACTCCCAGATCTGTGTGCTAGCACCTCCCACGTACTGGCTTTAAAACCAGGGAAGAAGAAGCCTATTACAAAATCCTTCCAGCACCTCACGTCCCTCCCTGACCTGAAGATAACAGCTAGATTTTTTTCTCCCCGCAAAATGAAACGTAAAAAAAAATAAATAATCACAGGGCCAGCATGTTTACAAGGATAACGGCAGGCAGCATTCTCTACAGAAGGCTTTTCCTTCACAAGTATTTCCTGCTGCTTTGTAGCCAGACTGAATCAGGCAAGTGGCCTTCCGTCTCTGAATGTGGGGTCCACCAGCCTGTGGTGAGGACCTTCTGGCGGGGCTAGGTGAAGAGTGGTTTTTCAACATCAGTAAATGCTTGCTCCAGGGCAGTTTTACTCAGGATGCAAAGATCTGCTAACCGGGCAGAGAAGAAGCCCTAGATGTCCCTATGCTGATCTCCTAATGAGAAATTAAGCCCCAAGCAAAAACCTGCTGTTTATGTTGATTTACAGAATGAATCTGCCAACAGCAGCCTCCATCTCACCCCACCATCCATTTTACTCCCACTTAGAGAGCCCTGAACACAACTGGTTCATTGTGCGTTTTTCTGAAAAGGTAAAGCTTTGAGGGCAGGGTGGAAGGTTTGGTCCCTGGGAAAGAGCCACATGTGTTCTGTCACTGTGCAGAGACTCTCACCCTGGTGAGCAGAGTGGAAACTGTGGGAAGCTATCAGACTAGCTCATTGGAAAGGAAGAGAGTGAGGCGTGGATACAAAAAAGCTGTTAAAAGGGTAAAATAAAGTTACAAAACATACTGGTTTTAGTCAGTAGGGATTAGAGAAGAATCCTATCAGAAACACACAGGCTAATTAAAAACCAGCGTGAAAATTGGGACTGGCTTTTGGACAAGTGTGAGCTTTCCTACTTCTTATTAGATCAGGTTCTAGGCCATAGGGCAGAGTGCCTCACTCTTGTAAACAAAAGCTGTGAAAACCGAGTAAGGGAGCCAATGGCAGTGAACACTAAAATATGGTTCGTTTTGTTCTAACAAGTAAAAATGAGAAGATTATAATTGTTTTTAAGGAATCTCCATGGACAACGGGCAGAAATGAAAGTGCTCCGAGCAGGCATGGGCAAGCCAGTGTCCAGTCCTGCCTGTGAAACTGAGGCTGGGGACGGGCTCGCACAAACCTTCCCCAGGCCAGGCCTCAGCTTCTCGCCATAAACCCCAGGAGGCTGGGCCGGATGCCCCCAGCGTAAGGTTTCCTACGCTGTGTGGGCTCCTGAAGGAATGAGTGTTTCCCGAAACGGAGGAATACATGAAGAAAATAACATGTCCCCACTGAAGAACATCTGCTGGTCACTTGCGCATTAAAAACCACAAAATTAAACTAACATTTACTAATGCCTTCAATTTCTGTATCCTGGCAGAAGGATTATTAGCACATACAAGATGTTTGTTTATGAACGTAACAAGAAAATGACAATTTGGTAACATGTGCCGTCACTTCTCTTGCCTCACTCAATTTTTGCTTTTTATTAACCAGAAGGAAAAGAGGTAGAAAAACTGTAAAAGAAAAACAACAGCTTGAAGAAGTTGACTGAGGACTTGTTTCCCGTTTTCTGTAAGTATTTCTGTGACAATGTGCCATATTCTCCAGGCTGATGGGATGGTCACGATCCTGCCAGACCTTACCTACAAGGCGAGGACACAGGATGTCCTTGCAGAAGACAGAAAAAGGCCTGCCAGAAACAGTGCAATTAGGAAGAAATACGACTGCTGCCCAGATCATCACCAGGACCTGACAATGCTACCTTTGTTTCCCCTTGGTGTGCAGACAGAGTCCCACAGCAGACGCGTCCCAGCCCAGGGGCCAGGCACAAATGGAAAGGAAAGATAGAAGCCATTCACACAGCCCCTAGAGGCCTGGCTTGACTGGCCTTTGGTTTTCCTGTTGTGGCCTCCTCGCTGCTGCCCTGCAAAGGGTGGGAGGTTGGCTCTCCCAGGTATTAATGAAAGGCGAGGAGTGCGCTTGGCCTCCAGGTGAGGCACACAGATTCTGCAGCAATAAAAGCAGGGTAGCAAGTACTGACAGAGTCATAAAAGGGAGGAAACAAATCCCTTTGTTTATTCAGCTAGTGTATGATTTATAGTATTTCAAGTGAAAAAGTCCCTTAAGAAGAGCAACTATAAAAAAAAATTTTTTTCTCAGTTAAGCTCAAAATTGGAGAAGTTTTTGCAAACCAGAAAATTTTAGTGATAATTAGCTTAGGAGTTGGTATTTTAAAAATCTGAAACAAATGTTTTTGTTTTGGATCAAACCTTAATCATCACAGCATTAATTGCAGAGGCAATTATTTTAATAAATGCTTCAAAGCAAACCAGGGCGGTTGTACTTCTATACTTCTCTCCCTTAGACCCCATAATGCAGAACAGGTTGCAGAACTTACGCATTTGTTTTGAAATCACCGAAACCAGTTTTTCTCCTTTTAGACCTTTGGGGGCCTGGAATCCTTTTCCTCTTTCTTTCATTTTTGGTTTTATTTGCAAAGTAATAGGACAACACGGGTGTTTCCTCATCAAACTCCTCAGGGCCATTTCTCCCAGTGCCTCTGCTGCTGGATGGGCTCATCTGTGGGGAACTGTCCTCAGCTGCAAATGGATAATGCAGACATTTACCAGTGATGCCCTGCTGGTCCCAGATTGTTGTTAGTCTACATGGAGACACACAACACGGGGAGCGGTTCAGCTGACACCCACCTGCTTTCCTGGTATCTTCTTGCCACATGGATTTGACAATTCCAGAAGAACTACACATTTCTTTGGTCATTTCACAAAGCCCCAAGGTGCTCAGTGGCAATTTATTTTTTAAAGAAAGCAGTTCAGAATTCATTAAAAAATCTGTGGTACTCTAAGTTAACTAGAGACCTCAGCTTTAGCTCATACTCTGTTGTGTATGGCATCCCTGTTATTGTCTGGCAGTTAAACCTGTTAGGCTCTTTGAAAAGCATAACATGCTATATAAGACAATTTTATCACTTTCCATGTGAAACAATAACCCAATATAAGAGAAACATAACAATTATGCTCTGCACCTCACCTTTGAACAAGTTACTTAGTAAATGAGTGTCAGGATATTCCAGACCATATTTTACTCTTCAAAGACATAAATACCTCTTTGCATAGTGGCTGGGCACATTTCACATACTGTGTGGGAAATGGGTCTGCACGAAGCATGCGTTTGCAAAGGTGGTAATTTCCATAGGCACTGGCATCCTGAGGCACCCAAAGAACGTGAATCCTCCTTACAGGTCCACTTTCTGAAGGACGGTTTTTCCCGGCTGGTTCACCGTCAGGCTACCCTGCTGCCCAGACAAGGGCACGAAGGGCCCTGTCCCACCAACACTGGTTCACACAGGGAGGCACTGCAGCTGGGGCACAGAGCACTGTCATCCTAGCCGTGTGACTCTGGGGACATGAAAAGACCTCACCCATTTCCACCTGTGAAATGGGTGTTGTGAGGATGGAGTAGTACAAAATAGGGAAAGCTTTTGGCACAGCACCCATCTCTCAACAGTGGCAGAGATCACAACCACACTGGCTATTTCTACAGAACAGCCCTGTCTCATGTGGAAAAGTTCCTTCCAAACAAGTTACTATACTAAACAAACATGATGTTCCTACCAAGAGATGGTCGGTGTAGTCAAAACAAGGCCTTCAATGGGATTCTGACTATACAGAGGAATTTATGAAAACCCTACTTTTCGGCATTTTGTTAATGGATAAAAACCAATTATGAACAGATAGAGCTTGAAACACATGCTCACTCATTTCTCAGCCTGCTTACCATCTCCGTTAGCCTGGAGAAGAAGCTGTGGTCCTTTCCAGAAATAGGAAATGCATTGAGCTAGGCCTGTCTGTCGAGTCTCACTGCATGGCAGTGTGCTAGAGGCCATAGTCTTCTGCTTTCGGCCTGTTTCCAGAACATCTTTGTTCTTGATTTTCCCTTAGTCAGTGCTTTCTACAGCTCAGTGATGAGGTTCGTGATTAGAGGTGCTTCGTGACAAGCCTAATGTAACCTCTGGGAACTTCTGCTAATGATGCACTCACTCGGGCAGATTCTTTCAGTTGCTACTAACAGTAAGATTATCTTGCATTCCAATTCCATGTTCATTTTTCCAAAATATCTACACACCACTCTGAAATTTTATCTTTAGACATGCTTGTCAGATAACATATTCCTTCTGCAGATAAGGAAACTGATGCACAAAGAGGTTCTTTGTGGCCTGCCAAGGACCACAGAGCGAGATGGCGGCAGACCTGGACTCTGCACCCAGCACTCCTGATTCCTCGGCCATTTGCCTTAACAGAGCCAGCAACTCCTGGGCTCAAAGGTCCTCGTTTGGGTCCTATTAGCAGGTTCAGTAACTGGCATCCCATGGGGCCTAAGAATCAGTGTCCTCTAAGAGATGCCTGGCACACCACTGAGGGCTGCCCTGAGCACCTGAGTGTCATTGTGACAAGGTGGAGGAAGCATGACACAACCCAATAACCACAGAATTCTAGTCCAGTGAGATGCATCACTTAACATTAAAACAGGCGATTAGAAAACACATATTTGGCTGTATACTGAACCTGGCAATGTCCACTCCGAGTATTTCTGTAATACTGGAATCACTTCTGCACCATATTTTTCCAGTTTGTCTTCAGTAACACCATCAATTTGAAGCAAAACCTCAGGATCATAAGATAAAGACTCTGTGCATGGACATAAAATTAGGAATTTAAATTACCACCCATAGAAAACCCACTGAATTCATCCTCATTCACCCATTCAGCATGTTTTTTAAGTGCCAACTAACAGCAGAGTACCAGGAACGTGGGCCAATTTTTAAAGCAGACAGGCCCAGAGGGCAGGAGCCTATCATCCAGTTCCAGCAGCAAAGGGATGTAAAGTCAGGGCAGGGACGGGGAGAGCAAAGAACAAAGGGGAATTTGGAGGGGGGACCTGTGCACTGTGCTTCGGAGTTTAACCAGCCCCTGCTCTGTTTGCGGAGAACACCCATATTCCTATTTCCAGCTTTGACTTCTCCCCTGCACTCCAGACTTGTATATCCTACCCAAAAAAGACCATAACTGAATTCTTATACCCAAACCCATTCTTCTGCCAGTCTTTCTGCATGTGGGGGGAAGCCAGTATTCTAACTTTAACAGGTAAGGCGCTGAGTCCTCTGCACACAGATGGCACATCAGTCTTGTAGCTGGACAAGACTGTCATTTTAAAGATCACTCTGGCTGCTGTCTGGAAAATGCACTATAAAGGAAAGAGTAGAAACTCGAAGCCCGGTGGGAGCCACAGAGGAGCAAGCGAGGGCGGTACAGTGAACTAGACGTCGCCGTGGAGTCAGGAGAAGATAGATTCGGATGCTTCGGGGGCTGGGTCTGCAAGAGCCATTGGTGCACTGGCTATGGGGAGTGAGTCGTAATTCCTACGTATTTGACTTGAGCAAAGGCTGGATTTCAAATCTGTGATTTTTCACATCATTTCAATGTTTAGAGGAAAAGGCACAGGCCTGTGGGACAGACTAGAAGGTTTATGAAGGGGGTTAGTGGAAGATAAAGTGGGAAAGGCTAGTAGAAAGGCAGATCCTTGATAGAATTTGTACTTTATCTGGAAAGCTGTTAGAATTTTAGCAGAGTTTTTGAAAGATTAAAATGTGTCATGTTCATATCTGTAGTTAAGAGCAGTTAAGAAACTACACTAATAGCCTAGGAACGAAATACTGTATTTCATCAATTTTAAGACACGCTTTTTCACGGCTTGACTTTCCTGAGGACAGGGTGCGTCTTACAAGTGCTGATGGCCGAATGGCAGCTGTCCTGCAGTTGCTGCCATCTAAGTGGCACTGTCGGCACGTTGGCAGCATGACTGCACTGCTGCCTCCTCACATGTTGAGTTTTACCGACACGTGAAGTGTCTACAGAAAGACTAGACTGTGATTACCATTGAAAACGTGATTGTGAATGCACAAAACCTCAGAAACAGAAACGGGGAATAAATTCGGCATTAATAAATATCTGTTTTTGAGGAAATGACCACAAGTCCATAGTGTTTTGCAAGCAACAATCAGTGCTTTATATAACCTAAAACAGGAGATGCCTCAAGTGGATGAAGCAGTGTCACATTTGTGTCACTGAGATGTGCAACCTTCCGTTGATACTTTTTGGTTCTGTAAAGAACACAATACCATCAAATCAGAATGGGTGACAAGGGTTTTGATGAAAATACCTGGGAAAATAGTAGAACACACTAAAAAGGTTGTACCACTAACATTCTCGGTGATATGAGGGAAAACAAAGACACGGACAAGTGAGTCAAAACATGATTCGGAAGAGTCAGGCTTTGAATGTAAATTTTTACAAGTACCTAAATCAACTCACTTTGATTTTATGTTTTCTCCTGCATGGGCAGTTATATATGATAAAAATATATCTATATAAATAAGTCAAAACAATTCTTTCAATAGAAGTACTGCATTAACAGTTTAATAAAAATTTTTTTCCTTCTTAATAGTTCATCAAATAGATAGCATCTTAGAGTTGATGAAGTATACTGTAATGACCTATAGTGGTAGGAATGGGGATGGAAAAGAGAGACGGTGATGATAACGAGGTGTTATAAAGGAAGAACATGGGAGGTAATGTACACTGGTCAGTCAGCCATGTGACAGCTTACTTTCCAGGGAACTTACTATTAGAATGCTGGAGCTATCTGAAGCTATGGAAATCACTCAGGTCAGCAAGTATTTTATCAACTAAAGACATTAGAAGTGTGCTAGATCCGGATTCAAAGAAGCATAAGACAATTTCTTTTCATGAGGTACTTAGCTCCTCATTGCAGATATTTGTATGTTAACATAGCTAACCATCATAAAGGCAAGCAAGAAATAAACAGCATCATTAGGTGACATCTGGTGTTAGAGATTGCAATTATCCACTTTCTAATATCCAGCATTAGAGGAAAGTATAAAACCGGTGTGAATAATAAAGTACTGTATATATCTTATACAGTATATTTTCTCTCAAGAATAAGTGTAGAGCTGGCCAAGTGGCGCATTGGTTAAGAGTTGGCTTGGGATGCCAGCTCTGAGCAGCATGGCCCCAGTTTGGATCCCACATGAGGGCCAGTTACACTGGGCCCTCTACAGCTAAGATGGTGAACAACAGCTCGACCTGGAGCTGGGCTGCTGCGAGTTGCTGGCGACCGCAAGTCGCCGGCGACCGCACAGGCTGCAGTGGGGCTGGCCGGCAGCTGGCGTGCACTTTCGTGAGCTGCCGTAAGCAGCCGGCCAATGGCCAGCGGGAGACTGCCTCACCTGGGAAGAAGCACAGTGATAATACCAGCATGGGCCAGTAAAGCGACATCCTCCACAACTAGACTGAAGAACAAAAGGACAGCAACTTGTCTATTCCCCTTCCCCGATTCCCCAATAAAAATCTTAAAAAAAAAAAAAGAAGTTTAAATTGTTTCTCTGAGCTTTGAATTTAGAGATTAAATAAAAATAACACAAAAGACCGAGATATGTTTATGCACTTAAAAATTCCTTAGCAAGATGAACTTTAGGCCTAAATTTATGCCACGTAACAGATGATTCACACACACCTACCTGCAAGCTTCCTGAGAGTGGCAGTGTTAAAGATATTAAAGTAATGAACACCAAAAACTTTTCCCAGAGATTTGCAGACTGCTGTAAGTTCTCCAAGACACTTCTTAACTACCTCTTCTCTCTGAGATACCTTCGTCACTAAGGCTTGTTTTTTCCTACTGCTGGAATTTTCCGTTTCCATAAAGTCTACCTTTGTGAGAGAGAGAGAAAGATCATACGAGTGGGTACGTGCGCACTTGTATGCAAACAGAGGCTTTACTTAATGTTTAACTGTATGTATATATGTATATATGTATGTATGTATGTATTCAGGGTATTTCTGTCATGCCAAGTAGATTGTAAGACCCTTGGGAACAGGGTCTGGGCATTCTCCATCTTTGTATCTCCAGGGCCTAGCACAGAACAGCTTCTTGATAAATGTTTATTTAGTAAATGTATGACAATTTAGTGGAATTATAACCCATTAAATTCATTTAGACAAGTATTACATCACTTGGGTTCAATTTTAAGATCTCTTTCCAAATCAAGAGGAACAGAGTATGTTCATATAGGACAGTATAAATCAATTCACTATCCATAAGCTTTGGAAAAGACAGTTTAATTTGTAGTAATATGTTTCTGTCCACTCCTTGTGAAATAATAAAATGAAATAAACGTTTTAAATACCATACCTTTAAACGCCCATTTAGTACAGTTTGGGCTTCACGTCCGGGCATCACGTAGGCAATTGCTTGGTCATTGGCATTGATATATAAGTCTTCATCCAAGATCTTGTCAAGTATCAGCTTTTTAAAAAGTCTTTCAGCATTGTGTCGTGAGTACTTAGACCCCTTTCCATATATCCCTGACTGAATCTTTGCACTCTTACTCCCTGGTGAGAAGGTGTTAAGAAGTTAGATTAGTAAATGTCATAACATCATAACCCTCTAACAGAAGAGGCTGAAAAAGTCATTGGCAGGTCTGGATAAATGGAATAGAAAACATATTCCACAGGAAAACCTGTGGCACACTTATTTCCATAAAATGAGAATATTTGAGTGAACTCTAAAATTTCTATGGTTGTATATACTTTTCCTCCATCTTTTTATAACATGTATTGACCAAAAACAACAGCAAAATAAAGTTTATCATTATTACGGCTTATAAAATTATATTAGAGCAAAGAAATCAAAGAAAGAGTTTATGTAAACTTTAATAGCTTCGTATCACTGAGCTCCATCAGGATAATTGTCCATTATTGATCTAGTTATAAAAATTTTTGACAATCAATTTTATAAATACTATCTCTGGTCCTATACTGAAATCACTATTCAGTCAAAGTATTTAAGTCCATACTTTTTGTCTCCTCACAAAAAAAAGCACACCATTCCACAAGACTGCACACTTCTCTCCTCTTGCTGGCTGAGGGCACCACACTGGGCTGGATCTTTGGTTTCACATCCAGTTACTATAATTACTAGTCTTCATCTTAAACATGATTTTATTACCACAATCTACTTAGAAACCTTGTGACACTGATTATAATCAGAATTAAGTTATTGTGTAAAGCTTTAGCTCTATGTTAAGAGTTCCAAATAATTACATTGTTACAAATTTCAAATTATTTCTGGTCGTGTAAGTTAAATGATTTACGTTCGTTTTTCTTACTTCCAGTGACTTATATCCCGAAATGTCACATTACACAATCAGGGCTGCTGCCCTGGTGCTGGTGAACTGGGTGATGTGGACCAACCCAGGGCTGAGGTTTAACTAAGAAAGCTGAATGAAACATAAATCATTTTCTTAAAAACATAAAAAAGCTAGTGAAAAACTGAAGAACATGTCAGAACAGTGTTTGATTTAGTAATCTTTTTAGGAATCTAAATGAAAGGTGCAACCAGAGATGTAATTGAAAGTGTATTTAAAAGGTTATTTAACACACCATTACTTATAATAAAAAAAAAGTCCTAAAATAAAAATTAGATACATTTCACCAATACGGTAAAAAATTATATAAATTACTAGTACAGGATGATAAATATGTGATTGTGAACAAACACATGAAAATATTTGCAGTTTTTTCTGGAGTTATTTGTATTTTTCGATTTTCTATATATTGCAATGTAGAGTGATCGTGTATCACCCTTATAATAAATTATTTTATCTGCAACCCATTATTCCCCCTGAAAAAGGTCCAAACTAGGAGAATGTGAGATTCCAGAACGGGAAAACCAGCACTAAAAGCAGCTTTTGTTTTGAGGAATGAGCATATTGACAAAAAAGAGCTGAGAAACTGAGCAAACCACCTTCCTACCTCAATCTAGGCTAATATTGCTTTTTAAATGAACTCATTGTTTTATATATATTTAATGAATGTACTACATGTACATGGGAAACAATTAAATCTACTACAGAAGGGTTTATAATTAAAAGCAACATTCCTGTCCCACCCTTGCCCTCCACAGTCTCACTTCCCTTCTCCAAGGCAATCGCTTTTTAAACAGCTTTTGTTTTCATCTCTGTGGTTATTTCACACTGATCCCTAACCCTTGCTATCATTCCACTAGCCAGTCACCACCTGCCATTTATCTAATGACTCTCCCACTATGAAAGATGAGACTTTATCTCACTTATGCCACCCTTCACTTTATCCTTACCCAAATTTTGCTAGTTATATTATACTGGTTCATCAAGCCAATATTTTTGTAACTTTAGATAGAACTGACCACTCTCTCTCCCCACTATGTAGGTGATTAGCGTCCCAAACCTTCTATGTACTCCCTTCTTTTATTTTTACTTTTGTACTTTTAGTTTTATATCATCAAGATTAACACCTACATCCTATCCTGTTCTCCAACCATGTTTAAGTCTATACATTGACTCTGTTGTTGCTAAATCAACAGTGTTTGTGATAAGTTTCCTTCCCCACTAAGAATGTCATCTGGGGTAACCCTAAGGACGATGTTTACTGCATCCAGACAAATGGATTATTTTTTTTGTAGATTTTATCAATTCTCAAAAGTGTGTAGCAATTTCCTTTATTTTACATTTGACCTTGGCTCTTTCATATAATCTTTTCCCTGGAGTTTCTAAGAACCTTTCTCCTTTTTTTTTGGTTGAGAAGTAACAATTGTGTTTTTTTGTTGTTTTTTTTTTTTTTTAAGTTTTTTTTTTTTTTTTTGGGGAATTGGGGGGATGGGAACAGTGCTGGGGAATTGGGGGAAGGGGAACAGACAAGTTGCTGTCGTTTTTGTTCATCAGTCTAGTTATGGAGGATGTTGCTTCACTGGCCCAAGTTGGCACCATCATTGCGCTCTTCCCGGGCGAGGCAGATCAGTCGCTGGCTTCTGGACCGCCGCTCACTGCGGCTGCTGGCCGCTCACGCTGGCTGCTGGCCGCTCACGCTGGCTGCTGGCTATATACGGTACCCATGGCAACCCACTGCCACAGGGACTGCAGCCTACGCCGTCGCCAGCGACTCACGGCAGCCCAGCTCCAGGTTGAGCTGTTGTTCAGCATCTTAGCTGTAGAGGGCAGTGTCACTGGCCCTCATATGTGGGATCCGAACCGGGGCCCTCTGGCATCCCAAGCGAGTTCTTAACCATCGCGCCACTCGGCCGGCCCTAACAATTGTGTTTTTCACTGTCAACAATAAAAGATTTCATTTCTTTTTTTTAGCTGAACCATCCTGCCACCTGTTGGCAGCTCAGCAGCAACTCAGCTTGGGCTGGGAATTGAACCTCTGTTACTCAGAGGTTGCACTCTTGAGCGAGTTCTTAACCAACTGAGCCACTCAGCTGGCCCTAAAAAATTTCATTTCTTATTCTTTCTCTATATGGCTTTGGACCCATTTTTCCTGACTTCCTGTTACAATCTACACAGGCTGCTTACTGGACCTGCTGCATAGCTGTGTTTCTAGGACTTCTTCTCACTGGGTCCATCTGTCACTTCCTCTGTTTATGGTATCATTATGTGCACTCACTTTCTTTGCCTTCCAGTCTCCAGGGCTGCTGATATTAATCTGATGACAGTTTGGTTTTGCTTTCTGCTTATACTTTCCAACGCTTTCAGGATTATCTCTGAAAGGGTCCAGGATATGCCACTGTGATATAAAAATTATTGAGCAGAAGGCATTTGATTTCCTGAAATCTCTTATCTTCCAGCAAGCATAGACCCTCACAACTCAATTGTCATAAATCCCCTCCTTGTAAGCAACCAGGGAAGACTGACTTTTCTCCACATCACACCTAAATAGGCACTGTCACAAAGACTATCATATCTCCCTCCCATCTATTCTCCAAAGGGCCCATTTATCTTTCTAAAAAATCATTTGCTTTCCTGTAAGTGTCCTTTTCTCCCTCCTTTCCCTTTATTAAGGTGGTATATAAGCCCCAAAGTCTAACTGCCCCTTTGAGTTATATTTTCCTGTAAACACCTTTATATACATGACTAAATATGTCTTTTGTCAGTTTAATTTGCAGGCCCTCAAGTACTAAATAGAAAAGCGTAGATAGAGGAAGTTTTCCTTCCCCAATATCTTGATATTCTTAAATCTCATCTTATAATGTATCTGATTTGGCATTCAGTGGGCATTTTAATCTGAAGGCTTTTTTCTCTTCCACTCTGGGGAATTTTCTTTTATCATTGGTTTCATAATTCCTTCTATTTTCTATTTCAAAAATTTTATTTGTCAGATTTTACATCTAAGAATTGATCTTCCGGGCCGGCCGAGTGGCGCGATGGTTAAGAACTGGCTTGGGACGCCAGAGGGCCCCGGTTTGGATCCCACATATGAGGGCCAGTGACACTGCCCTCCACAGTGAAGATGCTGAACAACAGCTCAACCTAGAGCTGGACTGCTGTGAGTCGCCAGCGACGGCATAGACTGCAGCCCCTGTGGCAGTGGGTTGCCATGGGCTACCGTATGTAGCCAACAGCCAGCGTGAGCGGCAAGCAGCCGCCGTGAGCGGCCGTCCAGAAGCCGGCGACTGATCTGCCTCACCCGGGAAGAGCGCAATGATGGTGCCAACTTGGGCCAGTGAAGCAACGTCTTCCACAACTAGACTGAAGAACAAAACGACAGCAACTTGTCTGTTTCCCTTCCCCCAATTCCCCAGCACTGTTCCCATCCCCCAATTCCCTAATAAAAAAAAAAATCTTAAAAAAAAAAAAAGAATTGATCTTCCGTATTTTTTTCTCTCCTATTTTCCATATATTTTTGGGTTAGGTCTTAGAAGATTTCTTAGACTTTATCTTCCAGTCTTTCCACTAAATTTACTTTGTCAATCATTTAAAATTTTTAATAGTTCTTTCTCATTCATTTTTTCCTTTTCCATAACATTCTATTATTATTATTTAAATCTTTGTGCAGATACCAAGTAGGAGTTTCCTCTCCCTTCTCCCCCAAAGTTATCGCCTATTTTCTAAGTTATCTCTATCCCCAGGGTCAGATACTCTACTCATTTGCTTTCTCTCTCTTTTTCAAAGATTTTATTGGGGAATTGGGGAAGGGGAACAGCCAAGTTATTGTCCTTCAATCTTAGTTGTGGAGGGTGCAGTTAGCTCAGCTCCAAGTCCAGTCGCCATCCAGCCACCCGTCGGCAGCTCAGGGCAGCTCAGCTGAAGGTGCCATGTCCAATCTTAGTTGTGGGTGGTTGTAGCCCACCATCCTATGCGGGAGTTGAACCGCAAACTTTGTTAGGCACACGTGCTCTCACCAGCTAAGCCATCCTGCCACCTGTTGGCAGCTCAGCTCAGGTGCAGCTCACTGGCCCATGTGGCAATCAAACCAGCGACCCTGTAGCTCAGAGCTCACGCTCTTAACCAACTGAGCCACTCGGCCAGCACCCCTGTTTGCTCCCTCTCTCTCTTTTTTTTTTTTTAAGCTGAGCCATCCTGCCACCTGTTGGCAGCTCAGCGGCAGCTCAGCTCGGGCCGGGAATCGAACCGCTAGTTGCTCAGAGCTCGCACTCTTGAGCGAGCTCTTAACCAACTGAGCCACTCAGTCGGGCCCTGCTCTTTCTCTTGATTGTCCATTTATATATAACCTTCAGGGACCAGGTTAAACTTTTTAGGTGGATTTCCTCGTTATTTTACACTTAGGTCTATTTCCCTCCAAATTCCTCCTCTGACTGGGGATATCCAGTTATCAGGTTTGCTGTAGAATAAGTAGGTGGGACCAGACTTGAGGTGGGCTGGGTGCCCCTAAAATGCCACTTCTGGGCTCTGGCCCCTAACACAGCTGCCTTTCTAGTCCTCAGTTTATTTACTTTTGTTTCAGAATCAATGCCAGGCTGGTGGTCCTCGATGCAGTTCTTTTGTGGGCAGACTCTTTTAACTGCCCTCTCCTACTTTTGGCGCCTATGCTTTCACTCCCACTCTCTGGGCCTCTAGGCCTACTGGTAACAAGGTTTTCCTAGTTAATAATCCCTCCTCTGCGATAACTCTCTTCTATATTTATTGTGCACTGTGGTTCATTACCTTGCATTCAATTTGTCAACATGCTTCCATTCCTTTCCTAAAAGATTTTTTAAAACCTCTAATCTGATGATGGTCTCTGTCTGGTTCTCTATGCCATTATGGATTTAATTACTCATTTTATTTCCATACTATTATTTTAACAGGGCCTCAAGCAAAAAAAGACAGATACTTATACTCAGGCTGCCATCTTGAACTGAAAGTCAGTCAATGGATAATTCTCTAAGCAAGTTATACTCCACTCAGTTAGATGGAATTGTATAAACTTTACTATTTTCTTTTTTGTATGTGAGAACTCATCTTAACGACTTACATAAATTCTATAAAAATAATTGGCATAATTCATAAAAACTGAGTTTTTTGTTATACTGAAAGGTTTTATTCTGAAACCCTGGAATTCTGTAAGAAAATAGACAAGAGATTTTTTGTATGTACTTATAATGAAGTCTTTAGATGTTCAATTTCAACTGATATAACCCAAACTAATAAAACAGATGACTTACCCAAGAAAATGTCGACCAACATATTCATAGTCAATCTCCCACAAGGACCTGCATGTTTCATATATCTCGTTCCTTGAGATGAACTTTGCTCTTGAACAAATCTTACAATATTTTTTACATCATCAGTCACATCTCGTGTCTTATAATCCTATGAACAAGGAAGAGATTACCTTCTGCTATAATTAAAGATAATGATACCTAGATTGCTAGGGTTTAATACTAACTGCAGTGGTCTCATAATTAATCATTTCCAGATCAAAAACCAAGGAAGTTTCAAATGTCCATTCTTTTCTAAGTTCCTATATTAACTTTGTGTCTAAAACAATTAGCACTCTACTATAACTATTTTAGTACTGTTTCACAGACATACATCTTGTCTTTCAATTATCTGATAGTACTCTACAGGTAAGAATATTCTTTAAGGGCCGGCCGAGTGGCTTAGCTGGTTAAAAGCTCGCTTGGGAGCACCAGCTCTGAACAGCAGGGCCGCAGTTCGGATCCCATATTGAGGGCCAGTGACGCTTGCCCTCTACAGCTAAGATGATGAACAACAGCTCGACCTGGAGCTGGGCAGCTGTGAGTCACCGGCGATGGCGTAGGCTGCAGCAGTGCTGCCTGCAGTGGGCTGCCGTGAGCTACATGAGTGGCTGGCAGCCAGCGTAAGCGGCTGGTAGCCGGTGTGAACTACCGGGAGCCACTGTGAGCGGCCGACCAATGACCGGCGACCGATTGCCTCACCCAGGAAGAGCACAATGATCATACTAACATGGGCCAGTGAAGCGACGTCCTCCACAACTAGACTGAAGAACAAAACAGCAATTTGTCTACCTGTTTGTTCCCCTTCCCTGATTACCCAATGCTGTTCCACTCCCCCCCAATTCCCCAATAAAATCTTTTAAAAAAATAAAAAGAAAAAAGAATATTCTTTACAAAAAAACAACCTTCATACCTCCTAGAACAGCGCTCTTGCACTTACTGGATGAAAAGAGTGCTAATCTCTTTTGGGTTTTTGGTACAACAGTCAATCCTTTTTATTATTTCTAGTCAGTGCCACCAACCTGAATGAAGACTAATAGATTTCTGGTCTTATACAAACAATTGGTAAGATTCTGAGGCTCTATCTAGAATCATCACGAAAGAATACCATGTCACTCTCTCCAACATCATTCCTGCCTTATTTCTTGGTGACTTAGTACACAGAGATGATCCTCCCAAACCTTCACCTTCAGCATCTTGATCTCCTTTGCTCCAGTGATCCTGTCTTCCAAATACATCCGCCTGTCACTCAACGGTCACACCTACTACTTTAGCCTAATTAGTAACAGCAACCTTTCACTCTCTGCCCACCACCTCCTACCTTTCCAACCATCTAGTATTCTGACTCCAACAATCAATCCACTGGGACTGCCTCAGGTGTTCACCTAACTCAGTTTGAATTCCATCGCCAATCATTATACTACTACTTTTAATATACCTTCAACTCTCTTGCACTTAGGTCACTTTATCACACTGCCTGACAAAACACACTAGATGCAGCTCTCCACCATCCAGGCCTGTACCTCTGTAGCTGAGATCGGCTAGAGCAGGGCTCGGCAAACTTTTGAGACAGGAGAGCCAATCCTGTCCCTCACAACAATTTAAAAATTATTTGAGAGCCATAAAACAAATAAAATCACCACTATGTGAATAATATCCTTTAAAAATTTTATAAATGAAAGTATGATAGTTTTATTTTCATTTTCTATTTTACTTCAGAGCCACATGTACGTACCCAAAGAGCCGCACGTGGCTTGCGAGCCGCAGTTTGCCGACCCCTGGGCTAGAGAAACACACACAACCATGTTGGCTGTTGGTACTCTCAATACATGGCCACAAACCTCAAGTGGACCCTTAATGCTGCCGGGTAATCATCACATATCCTTATTCTAGCACTCCCCCATTCTCTTAGAACAAGAGTCATCAAACTATGGCCCATGAGCTGTGTGCCTGTTTTTGTAAATCAATTTTGACTGGAACACAGCCATGGAAAAATTGATGTATTTATTATGTCTGCTTTTGAGCTAAAATGGCAGAGTTAAGTAGTAGCTGTGACAGAGATTGTGACTCAAAGGCCCAAGAGCTTAAGATAGTCACTCTCTGGCCATTTAAGATAAAGCCTGCTGGTCCCTGTCCTGGGTGACTACTGCCCATTTTCTCTTTTCTGTTGAATCCCTTCTCTTATCCTGTCACTGACGACCTTGTTTCCTACTTCATTGAGAAAACTGAAGCACTGAGGAGAGATTTCAAACTTCCTTTACCATCAGCATCTGCCCCACATTTTCTCATTGTTCCTCCTGTTATTAGATGAACTATCCAGGTAAGCCCATCTCCCTATATACTATGTGCCAACCCCTCGGCCTACTCAAGAACATTGCTTCTGCAGCTCTCCCTTCTTACACAATTTTTCATCCTCTGTTGGTACGTTCCTATCCGTATCTGAAATGTTTATTTCTCCTGTCTTTTCTTGACTCCACTTCCCTGCCAGATACTGTTTCATTTCTGTTCATCCTTGAAGCAAAACTTGAAAGAATTCTACATATTCACTGACTCCAATTTTGCCCCACTCTACTGAAGCCGGCCAAGTCAAAATCGCCATGATTCCCGCAGCGCTAAATCCAATGGTGAATGCTCAGTCCTCATTGTACTTGACTTAGCAGCGGCATTTGCCTAGTTAGCACTCCCTCCTCCCTGAAACACTTAGTTTTCCTCTTACTAGTTCTTTCTTGGTCTCCTTTCCTAGTTCTCTTTTCCTCAATCTCTTAATGTCCCTGAGCTATCTTTGGTTTTCTGTCCTGTTGCCTAAATTTGTAACCCTGAAGACTTCATCTACTTTCATGGCTTTAAATACCATCTATAAGCTAACCAATCCCAAATTTATATGCACAACCCACCTCTTTTCAGAATTCCTGGATCTAACAGACATTATCTAACTCAATATGCTCCAAAATGAACTCCTGATCTTCCCTGCTAGACACCTTCCCTGAATGTTTTGTCTGAGGGTTACTCCATTCTTCCAGTGACTCAGGCCTGCCATTACCCTTCCCCTAAGGAACTTGTAGCTCAGCCACACAGACTCCCTTGCTGTCCCTCAAACACACAGGCATGTCCTCCCAACCTTAGGGCTTTTGTTCTTGGCTTTCGTCAAGAATGCCCATATCCAGGGAGCTGCTCAGCTAACTCTCTTCTTCAAGGTCTTGCTCAGGTGTCATCTTTGCAATAGAACTTCCCTGGACCACCTTACTGAATACTGACTGCATCCTGCATCCCATCCATTATACTGTGGTGCTTTTCACTACAGTTCTTACCCCTTAACATGTGCTTATTATGTATATTGTTTGTACTCAGCCTCCCTCTGCTAGAATGTAAGCTCCTCAAGTGCAGGGATCTTTATATTTTGCTCAGTGATGTATCCTAAACTCCTAGGACAGTGCCTGTCACACAGCAGGCACTCAATAAATATTTGTTGAATGAGTGGCCTGGGTGGCAATGTCTAGAGTGGGGTGCAGTGAGTGGAGATGGCCACACACCCACAGATTCCACCCTAAGAGAAAGTTGCCTCTGTTCTGCCTAGCGCTGCGTGTCTTTGTAAATGCACTGATCACACGATATTACAATGATATGAATACTTATGTCTGTCGCCCCTCCAGTCTACGAATTGGCCAACACCACATTCACTTGTGAATCCCGAGCACCTTACATAGGCATTTCAAATAATATTATCAAATGTGAAAATGCTCTGTAAACTATAAAGTACAGTAGACATTAAAACATAAAATTACCATAATAGGTACAATAAGTGCCAATGACTGAGTTTAACAACCCCCTAAGGTTGTTTTTAGGACAGATGATAGTAAATTCATCCAGAAGCTACTGTCATTATTCTTCACAGTTTTTTAAAAACGTAATTTATAATCTAGTTGATCTCAATCCAAATATACAGCACACCAGTTACTATAACTCTTTTGAGAGTGATATCTTTAAACATAGAGTTGAATTGAAAATATTCTACCTGTCCATATTAGATTTTTTTTTTAATATTTACAGATTAATGGTATTTCTAAACTATCCTATAATCATCAATGCACATATATATAACCTCAGCATTTTGGTTAGGTCAAGTATATTTTTTCATGGGCTTCTAATTCTAAAGATAGTCCATAGAATTAATCTTAAAATGTTTCCATTCCAAATTACTTTGGGGAGGAAGCCATCTTTCCTTTGTTTAATCCCTTGGGGCCCACTACTGTCATCTAACTTTTGTAAACTAAGAGAATAAAAAAAACTTGGCATTTCCTTTACAAAGAATTTAAAACTTTCTTTTTTTACCTTTGTTTTACAGCAGTTATCACAAGAAACATCTGGGTATTTCTTACAAAAATCAGGATTAAATCCAATTTCACCAAAGTAAGCCAAAAGCTGTATTCTCCTGCATTCTGTTATATTTTCACAGTAATGTACCATACTATACAAATTATTGAAGTGAGTCTCTTTCGTATGATGGTTTCCGTCTTTTTCCACTAAAAGAGATGAACACAGCAAAACATCCTTATCAGAGTAGAAAAATAGAAGGGAATATCACAGAAATATTTAGAGGAGATTCATATAACTTTAACTATTTAATGAAATAAAATTATTATTAACAGTATTATCTATCAACACAGCATCATTTTATACTGTAATTAAATGAATGTTTATGTCCATCCCTCAAGATTTTAATTTTATAGGTATAAATGTAGATTGTCAGGAGTACCTGAGAAGTTTTTTGCAAATCTTCATTATTCCCAATGATGATGATTTGCACTATATTTACTACATTTATCATACAAGCATGTACTGCACAGCCAGAGAAAGCAGAGCACGGAACTATGACAGTGAGCTGTGCAAGCCCTGCGGATCTGGGGTCAAAGTGGCTAAGCCAGTGGTGCCTAAATTGTATGCCAAGGAACTAGGGGTGCTGCAATGAACTAACAGGGCACTGGCAGGGTATTTAAAATTGTATGGAAACACAGCAATACCTGACATCTGTTGAACACCACACAAAGTACTAGTCTAAGGTAGTTTATGGTTTCCCACATTCCTTCCAATGACATCTTAGTGAAGCTCAATTTTTGGCAGTTCCTTGAAAAAACAAGTATCTCCAGAAAATCAATGAGAAGCAGAAGATGAAGCAGGGTGGTGGTTTCGTCGGATTCCAAGGTTTGAGACTAACATGTACATACTTTCCATTTGTAAGCAACTGCAGTTAGTTAACAATGAAATAAATTCTTCCACCTACTTTATGAGTTTCATTTTTTTCAAATGGCTGCTAAGTGTTCAGGACTTAAATTCTTATTCAATTGTTTGGGCCTAACTTAATATAGGTTCTGTTTGAAAACATGGACACAGTCGGTTCCATCTCATTTCCTTCCTCTACAAAATGAATAATAGCATTTTTTTTGGTTTGTTGTGAAGAGTAAACGAAGTGATACATGTAAAGCACTTAATACGGCAGAATATGGTGAGTGCTAAAGAAATGTGATCTCTAAATATCATGACCGCTCCTACTGCTGTTCCTGCTGCTGCCACATCGGTACTCTTGGCGGCAAGTTACAAAACCTTTCTGAAGCCACTCTTGCATGGGACTAACTCTACCCCAAAAGACAGTGGTTATAAGCAAATCAGGTAATACATTATTTGGTACAATGCACGGTAAGTGCCATTTCCCAGGTTCAGTACTTCTGCCAGAGTTCATTCAAAAGTGGTCTCAAAACAGGCAAATTTATTAAGAAAATGTATTTATGTATTTAACTATCGTGACCCAGTAGAAAAATGAGAAAAGGACATAATAAAATTCTAAAATACGTGTTCACTTTGCCCCAGCAAGTCTAACTAGAAATTTATCCTCTATAATTGCACAAACGCGCAAAGATATTTGTACAAGAATATTCAAGGCTGATAACACTGAAAAACAATAAGCAATCTAAGTATCTATTAAAAAGGGATTGGTTAAATAAATACGAATAAGCATACAATGTAATTCTACATTGTCAAGCTATGCATATTAATTGGAGTCATAATTACACTAGTTTTGACTGAAGGAAAATCAGGTCACTATACATATAAAAACCACATATAACATAATCCCATTTACATTGTAAAATACATACATTTGGGAAAGGTAAACACCAAATACAAGATACTGCCTATCTCTAATGGGGAGGTTAGAGGGATGAGATAGGAGACGGATATATATATATATATATATAT
>NW_017731398.1:942986-952252 GCF_001890085.2 Hipposideros armiger
AGCAGAAATACAACATGTATCATTAGAGAGACAGACCGAAAGAGAGAGAGAAAGAGAGAGAGAGAGAGAGAGAGAGAGAGAGAGAGAGAGACAGCGAGGTTTTATTTTAATTCTTAACCTGGATGGTGGCACATGAGAGTTCATTATTTTTCCCATTTGACCTTTTTGCATGTTTGAAAAATGTGTTATATGCAACCATGTTTGCAAAAACTAGGTCTGGAAGGACAGAAAGGAAACAGGAATAATTTCTTGGGGCAGGAGTGTATACAAGGCATGGTTTGGAAATCTGTCTGATACGTGTCTACCATATGAGTTTTATATAATCAGCATGTAACACTTTTATCATAAAAATGAGCTAAAATACAACTTCTATATGCATATAAGCACCTCTATTTTTCTATGACTATTTAAGGAAAACTAGACCGGAAGTACCACAATAGCAGGAGTAGATTACTACTATCTCAAGAATGAAGAGGACTTACTCAGTATAAGTCTCTTCAGTCTGGTCACGTCATAATAGGTATAGAAAAGCAGGCAGTGAGATATCTCCCCATCTCTTCCAGCTCTGCCAGATTCTTGGTAGTAACCCTCGATGGATTTAGGGAGAGATGCGTGGATCACAAATCGCACATCGGGTTTGTCAATCCCCATTCCAAAGGCAATTGTTGCACAGATAACCTGATGTAAGAGCAAAAGCCCATTAGACTCATAATGCATTTAAAGGAACATTTTAGTAACAGATACTTCTAAAAGCTTTATCTTCTATTTTACTTTAACATGTACTCGATACAACCACCTAATATCTTAACTTCGTTCCGTTATTTAGCATGACTAATATGAGATTTTCACACTGACAATTTGCAGTTCTATTAAGACCCAAGAAGGCGGAGAAGCTCGGAGTGACTTGGTATTATCATGTAAGGGAGCCAGAATCAAGAGCAGTCACCTCTCCATGTGCTGTCACTGTTTGTTCTCTTATGTTTTTGATATGGAGGTGTGAGGGGCATTGCTCACACAGCCAGGATATCCAGGCCAGTGATTGGAAATGTGCTATGCAGGAGCTCAGGGGTTCCCCGGGCTTGAGGTTTCAGAGGTCACTGCTGCCAGCTTC
This sequence comes from Hipposideros armiger, assembly GCF_001890085.2. Classification (NCBI taxonomy): domain Eukaryota; kingdom Metazoa; phylum Chordata; class Mammalia; order Chiroptera; family Hipposideridae; genus Hipposideros; species Hipposideros armiger. The sequence continues at coordinate 944,098 of NW_017731398.1, forward strand.
TCCAATGATTCAGGAACAACGGCATTCTCACCTGTTCCAGTGCCTACCATCTGTCTTCCCAGTGGCAGTAGCTGATCATACACCAGCTCCTTTTATTCATCAGCTGATTTCAAAGTCAAAACATGAAATTTTTATTGGAACTCATGTGGGGAAAAGTCTGAGAGTTGCTTATACTAAAAAAAAAAAAATGGCTGGAGTTCATCGATCTTGGCCTATGCAAATCACTTAGTAGAAGCAAGATGATAGTTAAATTTCAAAAGCTTGATAAAAAAGTTTTTAGTAAAAAATCATTTTCAAGAATATCCATTTCGGGTGCAAATTTTGGACCTATTTAACCCTGACAAAAACATTTTTTCTCCAGGAAAGATTAGACTATACAAATAAAGCTGCAAGTCTGCCTTTAGCACTTTAATAAATGAGTTGCTACTGCAAGCACAGTATTTGAAAAGCAACTGGACTCTCTGGCAGCCAGACTGAGGCTAATGCCATAGTTTCAGTAACTGTGAGTGCCAGAGAAACGGACTGAAACTATGGAGCATGTAGATGGCAGGTGAGTACATTCATCAGTGCTGGGAATGGCAGCAGCCTGCACTCTAGATTAATCAGCTATGGTGCTTTGATCAAAGGCAAATCTCCTTGGAGAGAGGCGGTCTACCATAGCCTCCAGTGGTGGAGAGCAGGTGGAGAGGCTGTGGAGCGAGATGTCCAAGCCCACGGGCCCACAGATTGTGACCCATGGGGTTCCAAGAAGCCCGGGTGTGTCTCCCAGCACATGGCTCAAGGTCACTGATGATGCCAACTTTTTCTGAAATCCCAAAGCCCTTATTGCTTATAACTGGGAAAACTGGCTTTGCTCAGTTGTTATTTCCTTTTTTCTGTGTTGCTTTTAAAACTTTAGGCTTCAATCATTTCAACCAAGTTTTATTTCTTCTCACATATCTATTAAGGCTGTCCAGTTGGATTAGTTGGTCTGAGAAACAATTAGATTAAAAAACAAAACCAACTCCATGGCTATTTTGTAACTATCAATTTGTACTTCTTAATCCCTTCCCCTTTTTCAGCCACCCTCACAAACCCCTCTCCCAGCTGGCAATTGTTCTCTGCATCCATGAGTTTGTTTCTGTTTTGTTTATTTTGTTCTTTAGATTCCACATATAAGTGAAATTATATGGCATTTGTCTTTCTCTGTCTGACTTACTCCACTCAGCACAATACCCTCTAGGTCCATCCATGTTGTTGCAGATGGCAAGATTTCATTCTTTTTAATGGCTTAGTAATATTCTATTGTACATATGTACCACCTCTTCTTTATCCATTCTTCCACTGATGGATAGTCAATAATGTAATAACTACGCATAGTGTCAGGTGGGTACTAGATTTATCAAGTGATCACTTTGTAAGTTACATAAATGTCTAACCACTATGTGGTACACCTGAAACTAATATAATATTGTATGTCAACTGTAATTGAAAAATAAAACAATTATTAAAAAAAGAAAGAAAAAAAACGCACCAATTTTTAAAACCATATTTTTATCAAAGTGTTATATATAAACGCATGTATACTGTAGAATATTTATAGTATATTATAAAAAGATTTAAAGAACTTGAAAAAAATAGGCTTCTTTTTTTCTTGTCTATTCTTTGATTCCTTTTTATAGTTGAGACTACACACTTTTAAATTTCATTTTTCACCACCTTTCTCCATCATTAACATTTGAACACTTTCATATCCTTAAAAAATTATTCATAAATCATTTTTAATGGCAGGACTGTAGTACCATAGTGTAACCAATCACTCTCTCAGAACATTTAGGCTATTTCCATTTAGGCTTTTCAGTAGTAAATAGCTATTAGGATGTTTACTATTAAAGATAACACTGATGTAAATTCCATGGCCACATTTCAGACTTGAAGCTCTTGACAGAGTCATCCACCACATTGTTTTCCAGAAAGGCTATCATGAGCACGTGGGCATCCGCCTCTTATAGCACTGTCTCCAACAGTTAGTAAACGTTTGCTAATATAAGAGGTGAAAACGATCTCTTACTGTTTTAAATTTGAATTCCTTTGATTATTAGCAAAGCTGCGCTTTAAAAAAAATTTGAATTTAGCCTTTTTGTAGTTCTTCCTATCCAATAGTCTCTTGGTAATTTATTACTTAAGACTCATGTTTTTCTTATAAAATTTTTACAGTCTCTTCACTATGTTTTAAATGCCAACAATACGTTTCTTACTTTGCTGTTACCTTTAATTTTATTGATACAAAAGCATTGAGTTCTTTAGGTTTTTAATCATTTTTAGTGATTATTTCCTTTTGGGCTGTTTTTAAGTTTAGGTTCTCTTTTACTCAGAATGCATACATTTAAAAATACCAATACCTTTATTTACCTGTCATTCATTTTGACATGAGGACCCAGAATGAGTCCCCACATTAGGTAACCAGTACCAGTAGTTGAATAATCTTCCCTTCCTCATTATTTTTAATGTGTTGCTCATCATATGTTGTTTTTACATGTTTTCCAGTCTGTTTCTAGATTTCTTTTCCATTGATCTATCTATAATGTATTGCAAGCCAGTTTTCACATGTTATTATTTTCTTGACAAATTCTTTTCGTTATTTTCACGTGAATATTCTGCTCAGAAAACTTTAGAGAAAGTTTATCAAAGGAAAAAAAAACCTTGAATTTTGATAAAATATATAATTTGGGAAGATTGACATCTGTAATGATTTCAGTGAAGATAAATCAGCAATATATTTTCTGAACTTCTACATATCTGAAGTTCTGTTGTTTTCAACATAAGTGACAATGAGCTGGGTATGAAATTCTTCAGTCTTAATCTTCCCGCTTCTGGTTCTAAAGACAGTCTGTTCCTATTTTTTCTTTTTTTAAAGATTTTATTGGGGAATTGGGGGAGGGGAACAGACAAGTTGCTGTCCTTTTGTTCTTCAGTCTAGTTGTGGAGGACGTTGCTTCACTGGCCGGGTGAGGCAGATCAGTCGCTGGCTTCTGGATGGCGGCTCACCGCAGCTCTTGGCAGCTCACACCGGCTGCCGGCAGCTCATGATGGCTTCCGGCGACCCACAGCAGCCCAGCTCCAGGTTGAGCTGTTGTTCAGCATCTTAGCTGTAGAGGGCAGTGTCACTGGCCCTCATGTGGGGCCTGAACCGGGCCCTGCTGCCCAGAGCTGGCGTCCCAAGCCAGCTCCTAACCAATGTGCCACTCGGCGGGCCCATGTTCCTATTTTTTTAATTTAATTAAACAGTCTCAGGCATGTCTGGTTTTTGTTCTTTATAGAGTAACTATTTCTCTTGATAAATATATAATTTTTTAGCTTTTACAAATCAAAGTGCTGAACTATGTCTACATGTAAGTTTTTCCCCAGTGATTTTTGTCTTTTAAATTTGTTATATATTTATATATTTATTTATACTACATTTGACTACTGTATCTATTTCAGCTATCCTGATTTTTTCCTTGGGTACACTTATTATTCTTGGACTAAACCTCTACTCCCTGTCACCAACAAATATCATATTTGTTTTTTCTCTTCACATTCTCAAGTTATTTACTACATCATTGATTCAAATGTCTGCACTGAGTTAGACCATTTGTATCTTGATATATAATTTTATTTGTTTTGTTTTTCTTGAATTTCCTTATTTGAATGAACTACATTTTTATTTCTCCCTTCATCACAGCCTGTGATCTTAGGGCAAACTGTTTCTAGTTCATATAAGTCAAGTCTTCTTATATCTTTCTGAGGATACTAGACTGATATTCTCTAAGACTTTCTTCTGTTTTCCCTTAAAAAATAACTTTGAGAGGTATTTTTCCTCTTTATCTTCAGGGTAATGATTTTTTTGTGTGTGCATGAGCTGAAAACTTCACAGTCTATAAAAAAATTATGTCATTTTCCTCAAATTCATCCTCGTATGGATGTAGTAAAAAAGACAGACAGTAATATGTGTTAACAAGGAGGCAGACACATTGGAACCTCATACATTCCTGGTAAGAATGTAAAATTCTGTAGCTGTTTTGGAAAGCAGTTTGGCAGTTCCTCAAAAAGTTAAACACAGGATTACCATATGATTAAGCAATTCCATTCCTGTACACCCAAGAGAATTGAAAACATGTTCACACAAAAACTTATACATAAATGTTCAATAACAAAAAAGTAGATACAACCCAAATATCTACCAGCTAATGAATGGCTAGCGAACTATTTCATAGCCATACAATGGAACATTATCTGGCTACAAAAAGGAATAAAGTACTGATACACACTACAACGTGGACAAATCTTGAAAACATTGTGATAAGTAAAAGAAATCAGTCTCAAAAGAACACATACTGTATGATTCTATTTATATGAAATGTTCAGAATAGGAACACCTAAAAAGATGGATTAGTGGCGGTTAGCAGATTAGTGGTTGCCAGGGAATGGGGGTTGGGGAGTGACTACTGATGGGCATGGGATTTCTTTTACAGATGATGAAATGTTCTAGAATTAGTGGTGATGGCTGCATAACCTCGTGACTATACTAAAAACCACTGACTTGCAAACTTTGAAAGGGTGAATTTTATGGTATATGAATTACATCGCAGTAAAATTTTTTTTGATGTAAGAAAAAAGAACCTTGAAACTTTAAACAAGTCTTAAAAACCATCTGTTTTTGTCAATTTCAGTCTTATTTTGATGTTTGCTACTTACGGTAAAAACAATTTTCATTCTACATGTGCAAGTTTGCTTATATACTATAAATATTATTTATTTAACTTAAAAAATGTTACCTGGCAGCCATCCTGATTGATCCATTTGTGCTGTACTTCATCTCTGGCAGAATCACTGAGGCCAGCATGATAAGCAAGAGCAGCGAGACCATTCTTCTGTAAGGTGTCAGCTGTTGTGTCACATTCTCGCCTGGAGAGGCAGTAAATTATCCCTGAATCATCTGCCAAGAAATGAGGACTTATAACATAAATAACAATTTACATTATGCTGTTAGAAATACATGAACCATATATTGACCTCCATAGTTTTCTTGTAGTAGAGGAAAATTACGTAAGTAAAATAAGTCAAGCAAGAAGCTCAAGTGCACTGGAAATGACAAGATTTGACCTTGATTCCTATCCCTCCGAATGACTCCTGAAGTGGATCTGGACAAACCCTGGGCTCTATTGCACACTGGCTAGAAAATGGGAAGGCCCCCTTATAGAAACTTTGTAGAAACACATGGCAATATATATCAAGAACTCTAGAAATGCTTCTACCTTTTGACTCAGTTTCCTTCTAGGAAACTAATCTATAAAATGAAGTGGTATAAGGACTTATGCAAAAAGTTTTATTTATAATTTTAAAAATTAGAAAAATTTTAAAGGCCAACATTAGGAGAATAATTAAGAAAAAAAATTATGAAATAAAATATAACTATCAAGTGTTCTCTAAGTTTTTAAAAAGACATGGAAAATGCTCAAGATATAAAACAGGTTAAGGATAGAAAGACGGTACATATAGCATGCTAATAGAAAGAAAACTGCACACACAAAAAACCAAAATGATAACAGTGACTTATCTTGAGGTAAGGTTTGTCTTTTGCTTTCTTTTTGTCTCTTTCTAAATTTTCTTCAAAGAACATGAATTATATTTACTGTTGTCTTTATATATAATGTTATTTTTTAAATTAGAAAATAAAAGGTATTAAAAAAAAAGTCATCTCTCTGTGGCAGAGCCAAAGGTATAGATATGCACAGTAAACTATTTATATTAGTCTCCTGGCAGAGGGGAGCCTGGAGAGGGAAATTACTGACTTTTCCCTGGTCTATCTCTGCATTGTTTGATTTGTTTAAACAAATATGTACACTAGTTTTTAAAAAATGAAATAAAGATGTTTAACAAAAAAATTCTCCCTGGAAAAGTGGAAAGGGGATTGTTACATGCATGGAAAACTACCATGAATTTCGGAATCTTAGTTTAATTAATATAACTTAAAGGGAGACACACTTGGAAAAAGGCACTAAAACAAAGACCTGTATAATTCATACACTGATAGAAGCCAGAAGAAAGGCATTGAAAACAAATTATAATACAGGATGTAGGAGGGAATATTTAATATATTTTATGTTAGGGTTTACTGTTATCAAACCAAATGAGATTTTACAATTTCCAGAATTGAGAGAGTTGCAATATTCTACTCTATAAATAGCAAGTCAGTGCTATCACAATGAGAAATGTCTAATATTCAATTTTATATATTCTGTTGTGGTACTAAAAAGACATTTGTTTATTACTTCTAGACATAATTCATCACATGGCTGTACTCACGTGGGTGATGCTTTTTGATCCATTCTAAGCAATCAAATGCCACCTTCTTAGGCTTTTTTGGTAACACGTCGTATTTCAGATTATGTCTGTTAAAACTCATGGTAAACCTAAAAGAAGTCCCAAACATAAAATTTTGTTATTAAAGAAACTATAGTCTTAACCACCTTCAAAAATTAAATACGGATTTTCCACAATGCAAACCTAATTATCAAGTTGTATTAAATTGAATATTGTCACTGGTGGCTTACATAATAGAACACTGAAATGGAAGTTAGGTTAAAGGTTAACAAAAAGAATGGTGACAAGGAGCGGGTGTCAGTGTGACTAGATAAAAAAAAAATGAGGACTGTAGAAGGGAACAACACGCAGAAAGGACAGACAAGTCAGGAGCCTAGTCTCTAAGACATGGTTGATTAAAAGAAGATAGCTAAAACATTACTTAAAAGATTAAGAAAATCATAAGAGAAAACACACATTTTTAGGTCACCAGCTTTCTCAAATTTTGACTGTGTACATCAGGAGTTGATTGCAGGGCAGCAGGAGCTCAGGTCCCACACAGCGCAGGTCACTGTGGGGAACGCTGAGGCAGGTGTGTCCCTCTCTCTCTCTGCTCATTTGCCCTGGGTACCCCACTTCCTCAGGAAGCTCTTCCTCTCCGTTTTCTCCTCTCTTGTATTTCAGTCTCTTCTGTGAATTCTTCCCTTTTGTCTCTGAATATGTTCTAAGACAGCCAATCCTAAAAACAACCAAAGCTTCTCTTGACCCTGTACTCCACTGCAGCTGGCAGCCCACCTCTTTCTCTCCCTCCCATGGCAAGTTTCTCAGAAGATATTTACGCCCCCAACCGACTAACCATATATCCAATTTCCACTCTCATCACTTCCCTGCTGGTTTTTCTCACTACTGTTCTACCAAAATTGTTTTATCAAAGCTTTTAAAACTAAAGAAAAGTGAGGGAACTGTCACAGGGTCATTGGCCCTGTAGGGATCCTTCACTGTCCTCCCTTCCAACATGTCCACAGGAAGGAGAGAGAACACTGTAGAACAAGCTAAGGTTCTAAGGGCATAAAGACCTCTCTGCCTGGGTTGACAGAAGGAAACAGAGCCCATAAATGGCAATAACCCGTGGTGAGGAGGCTATTACAGGGGATGGGGACCAGAGGGAGGAAAGGTGGGGAACAAAAACCACTGGCTTTCTGTCTTTGCAGCTAAATCCAGGTGCCTCGCATGTGGAGGGCAGCCGTGTTCCTGAGGGGCCTCTGTACAGGTAAGAAGGCCACGCAAGCTGTAGTAACCTTCCACCTGTGTTTGGTCTTCGCACTGCTCTTTTTTCAGACCTCATCCTCTGACCTCTGTCCCTCCACGCTGTTGGCTATCCTACTGAAAACCTCCATCAGCTCTCACAGTTTTACATTCCCTTTACCTCTCTGATTTCTCCATCTCCTCTTCCTCCTTGGCTTACTCCTTAAGTGACAATCAGCCCCCAAATGCTAGGCTCTACTCTTCTCCCCCTACATTATATTCTTCAGGGACCACACTCTCATGCACCCAGATACCATTCCCAGGAGTCCCAACTTCAGCCCCCAGCTTAGACCTCTCTTCAGAGTTCTAAACCACAGTCCAACTTCTTTTTAAATCAGTGGTCTAAAATTGGGGTATCATTACCCTTAGGGGTTCATGAAGAATTCCTAAAGGCACATGAGCAATGACAGTTTTAAAGGAACTGATTTCTAGATCCTCCATTTTCACATGTCCTTTTTCCTAAAAGGCTGATCTGAGAGTGTTCCTACAGCCAAGACATCCTGCTGGTTACTGCTGCCCCGTTTTT
>NW_017731398.1:952302-955760 GCF_001890085.2 Hipposideros armiger
CCTCTCACTTTCTACAAACAAACAAACAAACACACATACACACAAACAAACCCTACTTTTGACCCATTCTGAACTTTATTACTATGCAATTCTGGATGTAAAAACCTCCCGTACACCAAACAAAACAAAATATAGTATGGTATAGGTGAACTTTTTTTAATCAAAGAATCAGAAACCTTTGGTAGGGCTTCATGTCTTTACATATTTCTGTTAAGAGTAAAGTGTAACATCAGGAATGAAGTATTTTGGCCTTTATTGGGCTGCTGTGATTTCAGATGTACTGAGGAAGGTGGTGGTAGTGAAGACGATTTTCACTTTATGATGTTGCCTGTCTCATCCCTGACTATTGTCATAGAATATAGAATGCATTACTCTGAGAATCTTGTGAGACTACAATCAAACAATATTTTGAAACCATCCCTATTACGATATCATTTATATGTACAAAACACTCAGAGCTCTCTTTTAGTGCTTGAAATGGCAAAAGAATGTGTAGCAGACGGAGGCAAAAAGGTGGGAGACAAAAGATGGATACAACCACGAACTATTTTGATCACTCTCAATTATTTGCAATCACTGACTGCCACAGCAAAGGAAACTGCAGTCCTGATAAAATTGTGGTATACAAAGAATCGCTCAGGAATACAAATGATGGAGATAATCTCCAAAGGTATTTGAGTTGATTTGGGTATAAGTTGGGATTGGTGCGTGAGTCTCCCTACCAACAGAAATGTTGAAATGACTCTACACAAGAATGGTATTATGGTTTTTTCCTACATTTTACACTACACTTTAATTTCAGACCGTTTCATGCTTTTAAAAATAAAAACAGCATCAAAAAAGAGACAATAACAAGTTCTGGTGAAATCAGAACTCATTACACTGCTGGTGGGAATGTAAAATGGTGCAGTCACTTTGGAAAACAGTCTAGCAGTTTTTCAAAGGTTAAAAAAGAGTTACCATATGACCCAACAATTCTACTCCTGGGTATATACACCCAAGAGAAATGAAAATATAGGTCCACACACTAACCAGTATGTGAATGTTCATAGTAGATTATATATACTAGCAAAAAAATGGAAAACCACCCCAGTATTCACCAATGGATAAATACAATGGGCTATACCCATACAATGGAATATTATTCAGCAATAAACTTTGAAAACATTATGCTAAAAGAAGCCAGTCACAAAAGATGACATATAAGATGATTCTATTTATGAGATACCACAAATGGGCAAATCTATAGACAGCAGGCAGATTAGTGGTTGCCTAGGGCTGGTGAGGGGGAAAGGGGTTTGACTATTAATGGATATAGGGTATTTTTTAGGGTGATGAAAACATTCTAAAATTGATTGTGGTGATGGTTTCACAACTCTGACTATACTAAAAACCACTGAACTGTATACTTTTTTTTTTTTCAGCTGAGCCATCCTGTCACCTGTTGACAGCTCAGCGGCAGCTCAGCTTAGGCTGGGAATCGAACCGCTGTTGCTCAGAGCTCGCACTCTTAAGCGAGGTTTTAACCAACTGAGCCACTCAGCCGGCCCTGAACTGTATACTTTAAACAGATGAATTGTATGGTATGTGGATTATATCTCAATAAAGCTGGTATATCAAAAACATCTGGCATATAATCTGAAAAATGTTTTGTGACAATTGAAAACTTGGAAATGTTTACTAATTTAGTCAAATTACTTTTACTAAAAAATAATAAAATCACATGAGATTAGGACATAAAGTTGTAGATCTCAAATCCAATTATAACCAAAACAACTATCGCTACTGCAAAAGGATTGCTAAACTCCAACTAACTAAAAGCAGTATTCCCACAACTTGTTATGATGAAAAAGGCAAGTCTCTCAGAGCTTATTACATAGAACAAATCTTACTTGGCCTGTTGGAAAGTGAAATATTTGGAATTACCAAATATTCTAGTTAGAGGTAGTTTCCATCAACTGATGAATGGATAAATAAAATGTGGAATGCCTATACAATGAAAGATTATTCAGCCATAAAAATGAAGGAAGTACTGACACATGCTTAAACATGGATGACTTCGAAAACATGCTGAGTGAAAGAAGATGAGCACAAACCAGAGGGGGAGGACGGGGAGTGACTGCTAATAAGCACCAGGTTTCTTTGTGGAGGATGAAAACGTTCTAAACTCAGATTTAAGGGGTGATTGTACAACTCTGAAAATACAAAACCCCCCAATAAAGTCTAACTTTTAAACAGGTAAAGTTCATGGCATGTCCATTATATCTCAATAAAGATTTTATTTTTTAAAAAAGTTTTGGAATTCATTGCATCTTCACTAAGGGAGTACTGATGTTGCCATTAAAATGAAAAATATTATTAGGTTCAGGGTGTCAAACTCATGTCATTTTAAGTGGTGTGTCAGGAAATGGAATCAATTTGTGTTCGGCTCTTGTTGCTTTTGGAACTGAAATCCTTGTCATGAGGACAAGCACTAGTTATGTGAATTGAAAAACAGTCAGAATCTTCTTTTGTATATATAAGAAAATAAGTCTAATTTGGCTGCTTGGCTTGGCAATGAAAACTGGGTTTGCCAGTTAGGTAATATGGTAGTCATGTCCAACTATTTGAAAGAGCTAATCACCAGCCACACAGTTCTAAAAACTATTTTTTAAATAAAAAACTGTTATTTAAAAGCATATCACACAATAAAAATATCTGTCAAGAATATAATAGGAAAGGTGTACTGAAACTTACAGTATTTTGATTTCCCCAACTCTTCTAAATATATTGAATACAAGGTTCATTTAAGTGAAAGAGTAACAAGAATATTTAATAGTCACTGGATAAATCTTGGTAAAGCATTTTTTAGGATATCTTTCCCAGAAAAAGTAAAATGAGTAACTAATTATCTGACTTATTTTTGCCAGTCATATGGTTGGGTACCACAACTCCAACCATACAGATACCTGCCTTAGCCATGACACAGCAGCAGTTGGGAAAATTGAATCCAAATGAGGGGCTTATTGGCTGAAAAGATGATCAGGAAAAAAATGTACCATGAAGTGTTCATTAAATTCTTTTACTTCCACTAAGGGATTTCAATCTTCCCAAATATAGAGGTACCAAATATATTAAAGAACCAACAGACTTGCTCAAATTTTCATATTTTATCCACATTTACCAAAATTCCTCCATATGTTTCATTTATTCATTCTTACTAAGAGCCAATTATGCACAGGGCACCACATGCTAGACTCAGGAAATGTATAATCTATTGCTTTTCCAGGCAGATCTCCTCCTCACACTACTAGGGATAGATAGTAAAGGTGTCTGCTTCTAAATATATATGTGCGATGTATACTCAAAAATGACAAAGTCCGTACCTACAAAAAGTTATTCAAAAGGTGAATTGAACTTATTTCATTTCTTTTAACCATCGGCATTTGGCAAATTAATATTACTGATCTAAAAGAACA
>NW_017731398.1:956409-969530 GCF_001890085.2 Hipposideros armiger
AAAGTAAAAAGGCTGTTATATATAGTTTCTGGACTGTTTTCAACATCCTGGATGTAATTGGGACTTCAGGGGAAAGTGACAAAGCAGGGTCATTGGTTCACTTCATAATGTATCCTCCAGGGTGTGTGGAAATCAAAATTATATAAATAAAAGCTAATTTATTACTGGGACTATCCTGGAAATAACAGGACAGCATGCACTTTATCCCCACTTACAAAACAGGTATGAGGGAGTCTTCATTCCAGTAAGTGACGAAGAGCCACAGGAACCTGGTTCCCACACTGGAATCACTTGAGGATTTTTTAAAACATACCAGCTCTCAGCCCCAAAATTCTGACCTAACTGGCATCGGGTGCATCCTAGGCATTGAGATTTTTAAAGCTCCTAGGTGATTAATGTGCAGTAATCCAAGAACCAATGCCCCAGGGTTTTAAATTTATGACTTTCAACAACTTACACTTGAGGGCTGAGAATCTTCAGCTGAGTGAGGATGTCCTTCTGTACCCTGAGATTAGCTGTGGCAGTAAGAGCCATCACTGGAACAGAGGGAAACTTCTGGCGAAGCATATTCATTCTTTTGTAATCTTGACGAAAATCATGTCCCCACTAGATGGAAAAAAAACCACCGCTTTTCAGACTATTCGAATCTTCCTCGTATACAAAGCAAACAGTGCTCACTGTATTAAGAACCACCTTATTCTTCAGTGAAATAGCAGAATAATTCATTCAATGTATTTTTTCTATCTATCTATCTATCTATCTATCTATCTATCTATCTATCTATCTATCTATCTATCTATATGGATATGTATTTGGCAGTATATATGTATCGATATTTCAAGACATAAAAATCGTATTTACCTGACTGACACAATGTGCTTCATCAATAACAAACCGTGCCAAGAGCTTCCTCTCATACAGATTCTCCAGAGTGGAAATCAGTCTTTTACTTGCACAGACCTAGAAATAAATTAATTAGACATTCAAAAACATTTTAAGTACCACATCACCTCCAGGATTCTCTTGTTTTTAAGTTCCACTACAACTTAGGCTTCATTAAGACCTTCACAGAAAATTGGTTCTTCTTCCCATCTATAAAGAGAATTAGCAGAATAGAAAACAGCAAAGACATTTTAGAATGTTCACCCACATTCAGCAAACAGTTATTTGTCAGATCAAGGGTTCTAAAACGTTTTTTCTGGCCCTTAGTATATCTGAGGGTCACCACACGTTTACATTGGGAACAGGGTTATAGATGTGTAACTTGTATGCATGTGACTGGGTAGGAGGGATACATACACATACATACATATACACATGCATGTATATTCATACATAATTGTGTGCATGTGTGTTTATATTTCGTAGTTCTGTCCATGACAGGGCCTAGAAGCAATGACATCCCAGTATCAATGACCACATCTGGCACCCACAACTTGACAGGGACATGTCAAAAGGACACATGAGGTTTCTCACTGGAGGTTTCTCACTGGCCAAATCCAGGACAATCAGAACATCAAAATACATAATAATAATCTATTATAGCCCACTGTATAAATTAAAATTCCATGATTTCATATCGATATAAATAAATATGTGGTTAAAGGGAAAGCTCTTCCTTATAGTGGAATACCAATTAAATTAGAAAAACTATCATTTGGCATCTGTTATAGTAATAACTGATGGAGAGTCACCCATGGATTATAAAACTCTTAAGTAAAAGTCTGATGAGTAACAGGATATTTACACAGTCTCAAAGTATCCTACAACATGATATATACTATTACAAAGGCAAAAAATTACAAAAAGAGAAAAAAATAACTTTACAGTGGAAAAATCCAGCAGACACCACCTTAACCCAGTGATCAACGTTAACTAATATCACTAGCAACAGAAGGAATTGACATCAAATGCCTCCTGATAGTATGCCTTGAGAATTTATCATTATTTCTGATATTTCTGCCAAAATGAATAACATGAGTCTAACCATAAGGAAATATAAGCTAACCTCAAATTGAGGGACAGTCCTCAAAATAACTGGCTTTCACTCTTCAAAATTGTCAAAATCATGCAAGACAAAGAGAGAGCTTGTTTAAAGGGACAACTAAATGCAATGTATAATATAGGATTTTCTTTTGCTATAAAAAACATTATTGGGAAAACTAGTGAAATTGGAATAAGGTTTATAGAGTAAGTAATAGCATTGTATCGTGAACATTTTCTGATTTTGATAACTGTACTGAGGTTATGCAAGAGAATTCCTGTTTTTAGTAAATGCACAGTGAAGTATTTAGGGTTAAAAATATATCATATCTGTAACTTACTCTCAAATGCTTAAGAAAAAAATGGAGAGAGAATGATAAAGCAATTACAGTAAAATGCTAACCATTTGGGGTTTCTGGGTGAAAGTCAAAGAATTCTTACACTATACTGTAAATCAGAAAGTATGTCAAAGCTTAAAAACATATGTATTCTAGTGGGCTTTTATGAGATGATAGAAAAAAACACATATTGGTTTCCACCTGCCCCTAGTTCCTGAACCCCTTGTAATTTCCTAAGTGATAAGAGAACTAGGAGCACCTTTTAGTTTAGTGAGGTGACTCTGGGTGGGCTCCTGTAGGGCTCCTGGATGGGGGCTGGTCACCAGAAAGACTAAGCCACGATCAGAAGCTGGAAATTTCAGCCCCACTCCCCAACCTCTAGAGAGGATCATGCGTACATGAGAAAGCCTCCATAAAATCCCAAAAGTATGGGGTTCAGAGTTTCCAGACTGGCAAACACATCCACACTGGGAGAGTGACACCCCCCCAACTCCATGGGGACAGAAGCTCCTGTGCTCAGGACCCTCCCAGACCTCATCCTTCATCTGGCCACTCATCTGTATCCCTTTATTATGTCCTTTAATAAACTGGAAATCATAAGTGTTTCCTTGAGTTCTATGGGCCACTCCAGCAAATTAACTGAACCTGAGAAGGGGACCATGTGAACCTCTCATTTGTAGCCAAATAGGATAGAAGTTATGGGTAACCTGGGGGCCTACTACTTGTGATTGGCATCTGAAGTGGGCTGGGAACAATCTTGTGGGATTGATCCCTTAACCTGTGGGATCTGACACTATCTCTGGGTAGGCAGTATCAGAATTGAGTTAAATTGTAGGACACTCGGCTGGTGTCACAAGAATTGCTTGGTGTAAAGAAAAAACCTGCACACATTTGGTGACCAGAATGAAGCATTCTATGTGAGTAGTAGAGAAACACAGGAGGGGAAAACTGGCTTTTTCCCAACTCAAGAGGGAGAACTGGATTGGTTTTCTAACACAGATTTAATATCATATTTTAAAATAATGATAAAATACAAACCTTCTCTGGAGTAACATATAGAAGTTTTATAATTGGGTCTTTTTTTGATAATTGGAGGTAAATACTTGCAGCTTCAGAGTCAGTCTTATCACCTGTCAGATATGTAGCTGGGATCTAAGTATAAAAGCAGTAAACAATTTAAATTTTACACATTAATGTGACGTAAGCTTATATTTATCCTTAGCTTTTATAAATATTTTACAAGTCACGTATTAAACCTGTCAAAGATAATCTCAATATAACAATAACAATCAGTACATATTTTTAAAAAACCTTTATTAGCTAGAACTCAAGATAGTCTTCTCATTGTTTACTTCCTTTTCTGTTTTTTCTTTACTTCCTTTGCTTTTCATATTTGTAAATAAGATAAATATGAATTCAGCATCCAAGAGCTTCTAGTCCTAATGTACAATCCTATTTTTCTTTAGGTAAATGTATCTTCAGGATTTTAATGCATAACAACAACGAGAGTCCTGTAAAAACATGAATGGTTGAGCAGTGGCTACCATCACAGCACAAACACATTCTTTAGAAGAAAAATCAAACCAGTGGGGTGAAAGCCTTGTTGAGGGGTGGGGGTTCACGACCCTGAAAACAGTTGTTTGTTCACATTATGCAGGATTTAGTAGAATGCATTCATATACTTTCTTAATCTCAGCCAGTTGGAATAAGGACATATGTGTGTGGGCATGTGCATGTGTATGCATGTTAAGATATTAAGGGAGTGAGAACTATGCTGATCTGGCAGTAGTAAAAAAAAAAAATCCTTTCACATTAGTGAAAGAAAAATTTACATCAGCAAAATACAAGTTAAAAATTCTTACTGAAATACATTCTTCTAGAATAAAATCAGATAAACTACAGGTTATCTAACAGAATTTTCAAAGACTTGTGCTTAAATGTAAAAAATGTAATTGCTGTGCTTTATTCTTATAATCCATAAACTATTAAATAAAAAAGGTAACCCAGAGTATTAAAATATAATTATTTTTATGTATTTATTAGTATTTTTATTATAATTGGTAGTGTTGTGTTTTAACTTACATCCAGTGAAGTCAGCTTTTGGACTTGATCTATTATAAGTGATCTCAATGGAGAAATGACAATAGTGACCCCAGGAGAAATACAGGCAGGGAGCTGGTAACACAAACTTTTACCACCTCCTACAAGAGAAATGACAAACAAAAAAATCTGTCAGTTTTACCTTGAGAGCATGAAGGTAAAAGTTACCAAGTAAACTACGCATAGTATTTAAAGTAACTAATGGAACACCAAGTGATATTGCCCATGGTGTCAACAATTTGCCATATTCAAATGAGTCAAAATAGTTAGGCAATTTAAATGTGTTAAGATTTATCTTTTAGGACATCTCATGTAGGTACACGAGAGCCAAAACAAGAGTCAGGGAGTCAGGGCAGGAAACTTAACTGCAGTAGAATTGTCTTATAAGTCTACTTGGGAAATCCAAATGCATTACAAGGGGAATACTCTAGTTATGATACTAGGATTAAAATAATTATTTTATATAATATTTAATTTTTAAAGAGCTAAAATGTGATAAAATATACAACACTACAACTTATAGCAAATATAGGTTAATATTTCTTTAATGATCCACAGAGCACTTTTAGGATCTCCGTTTTCCTAAACTACTAGTATGAATATCAGAGCTTTTATTCCCTGTACTCTTATCAATAAGGTAATATTCCCAATTTTCTTTAAAATAAAAAAGGGGTAGAACTGGGGCTGGCCAAGTGGCTCGTTGGGTAAGAGTTGGCTCGGGAGCGCGAGCTCTGAGCAGCAGGGCCACTGGTTTGGATCCCACATGGGCCAGTGACACTGCATCCTCTACAGCTAAGATGGTGAACAACAGCTCGACCTGGAGCTGGGCTGCCATGAGTCACCGGTGATGGCGTAGGCTGCAGTGGGCTGCCGTAAGCTACCGTTGAGTGGCCAACGACCTATCTGCCTCACCCAGGAAGAGTGCAATGATAATACTAACATAGGCCAGTGAAGCGACGTCCTCCACAACTAGACTGAAGAACAAAAGGACAGCAACTTGGCTGTTCCCCTTCCCCGATTCCCCAACGCTGTTCCCTCCCCAAATTCCCCAATAAAATCTTTAAAAAAAAAAAAAGGGTGGGGGTAGAACTACATTTGTGCGTACGAACAGAAGATGAAAGAAATTTCGAGACCAAAGGGGGTGGGGGCTCTGTCTTTCTCTCTCTGTAACTTCTATTTTGTTTTTAAGTAAACAGCACATTCCATCTTTTCTGCATGTGTAGTAAGTAAATTTCACTTTGATATATATGTGTAAATGTCAAGGCAAGAGCAGGAAGCTGAGTTTCTGCTCTTTCACTTAATAGGCTATGTGACTTAGACACGCCATTTAACCTTACCATGCCTCAATTTTATCACCTGCAAAATGTACTAGATTAGTGGCTTACAATTTTTTTGGGGCCAAAACAAACCTTATTTGGAATCTTGTATATACATAAATCAAGAGGTTGAAAGTAGGGTGGAAGGATCCTTAAAAATGCCCCCTTTAGGGTTTCCCTAAAGGACCATGGAAAGCCCTGAAACCACTGGATGAGCCAGGGTCCTTTCCTGCTTTAGCTCTGGAGTACCAATTTGGAGTCAAAACAGAAGCTATAGAGTGAACAAATTAGTGAAATATGAAATTATTATTAAACCAACTCTATCTAAATTTTAAAATCAGTTTAAAAAAATGCAGATGCCCAGACAACACTATTTAACAATGATGGCAATAACTAATTGCTTAAGGCCACAACGAGGCAAGTGAAAGTCAGAGAGAAGACTACACATGTAGGTACTGAAACTCCAAATTCCCTCTCCTTCTTATCCTAACTGCTTATTTAATATTCTGACTTGGATGACTATAAATCATTGAACTGTTATAAACGTTAACAGCACAATGAAAAGTCCTGGATCTCTTCACAAAAAGCCAAGGAAGAGCTACGCTAAATGCTTTTCATTTAATTCTCATGACACTCGGTGAAGCAGGAACTTTATTATTATCCCCACTGCACACACACACGGGGTTCAGGGGGTGAAGTACCTTGCTCAAGGTCACGCCGCTAATATAATAAGTGGCAGAGCTGTGCTTTAGCCCAGGCCGTGATGATTTTAAGCACCATGCAACACTAGACTGTACCAAATAAACTGCCAGAAATGGTCATGTCTCTATTTCAGTCCTACATTTTTTGTCCATGTTCCAGACTAAATTAGATTAGAAAAAAGAAAAATTCCCAAAGAGAAATTCTAGATCAGTTCAGCATAAAGAGCTTTGATTTGAAAATCTTAAAGGGCTATGTTAGCATGTCAACAACTAGAACAGAGGGTGTGAGGTAATACTTTTTTACTACGGCGCAGGAGGGTTAGAGGCCCCTAAATGATAGAAATACTGTGTCGGTGTTCTTTTTATTTCCATTAAAGGGCTTTCATTTCACATCTGCCAATGGATTCCTGCCAATTCACATCTAAAAATACATACCAGTGGGCATTAAGATAAAACAGTCTTCACCAAGCAGTGCAGCATTGATCGCCTCTAGCTGATTAGTTCTAAAATTATGCAGGCCAAATTTTTTATGAAAAATCTTCATCATTTCTTTTGTATGAGGAAAACTAAGACTCTGGAAACGCTCGTGTTTCAGATTTCTGGATGCTAAATTTGGCGCCAACTGGTCTAAGAAAATAATCAATGTTAAGAAAAATCAGTGCATCAATGTCACAAGTCAGTTTCAGCATTCACCCTTTGCCCTGCACAGTCATTGGCATACATTTCCCTGCAGCAAATTCCTTCTTTAACCATGTGCTGATTTCCTCCTGTACAAGTGTCAAGACCACCAGAGACTTCCTGAGGCCCAAATTCAAGTCTCGCCTTGATTTTCTGCAGCACCACCCTACTCTGCATTACCTCCTTTCTCTTCTCTCTTGACCTGCAAGACAATTGTGAATTTTCTATTCCGTTTAAATTCCTTTTCTTGGCTCCACTTCCTCCACCTGCATCTTAAATCTGGGAGTCTTTCAGGCACTTGGGGCTGGGCTCTCTAGACGTTGTTTTTGGGAATTTTCCTAGTCCTGTGATCTTAAGCATGATCTATGTGCACAGAACTCCTAGATCTCTTTCTTTAGACCTGACTGATCCCCTTCTAAGTTCCAGTCCTATATGTATCTCCAATCATCTGCAGGACATTTCTACCTGAATGACTTACCAACACTGTAAGCTCAGGAAGTTTTAAAAGAGTCCACCTCAGCTTTTCTCCACATGTGCCTGTCTCCTGATTCCCCTATTTCTGTTAATGGTGTCAGTTTCCCAGTCACTAGGTCAGAAACCTCAGAGTCATCTTAGCTTCCTGATTCTCCTTCCACCATGTCTCTCATGTCCGCCCCTGCTCCCCTTCTGGCTCAGCACAGAGAACAAGAGGAGCTCACGCCAGCTTTGGCAGTTCCTGCAATCCCAACGCTCAACTGTCTCAAAGATAATTGCGAACATCAAGTATGACACACTCTAACATGATACAAAAATAAATCCATTAATGGTTATTTTAAAGGTCAACAGCATAACTGTAAGAACAACCTCCCTGGTATTAAGTCATCAATAGCAAAAACAGGGAGGGCTGTACTTTATAAAAGTCTGCACATCTAAACTTGTTTCAGTTGAAAAAAAAACAAACATTTGTAATAAAACTTTATAAAGTTTAAAAATCAATTTTGGCTTTTCTCTGCAGCATTTACAGTAGCGAATTTCACTCCTCCAAAAAGTTCCCTCACTAAACTGTGAGCTCCAAGAGGGCAGGGACTATTCATTATTTATCTATTACCAGAACCTAGCACAGAACATGGCACACAGTAGGCACTCGATAAATGTGTGTTGAATGAATTAAAAGGATTCTAGGCCAAAAGAAATAATGATTGGTTTAAGAAATTTGACTTTGTATCTTTCTTAGATTGACCTACGTTTTAGTATTTTAAGACATAAAACACATTTCTCTACTTTATAAATTGATCAGTTCTCATCAATCCAGAATTCTAAAAATAGATACACTTACATTTTTAACATATAAATTCAGCTTTGCTTTTGCCCATCCCTAAAATCATTAAAAACTTGGCCTTCATGGGCTTTATTGTTTTAGGAACTAAAAAATGTTAATTTAAAAGCAAAGCACATTTGTAATGACTTTAGGGCTTTACTACAATAGGTTATAATTATACATTTTATAAAACTACAGCTGCTACAGAGACAAAAGAGCAACTTGCTTTTGAAATTGTGATTTGTAATTCATATTATCAGTAGACATTTGCATAGAAACAATGTAGTTTTCAGGCAATGATGACTTCCTACAGTTTTTCTTAGACATTCCGATTTTGGACAGTTTTGTTTTCATATACAATATAAGCATTCAATTTATTTGAAACTTACCAGTGTAATTCTGAATTGACTCTGAGGAGTTTTTATTTTGAACAGTAGATGCCAATGAAAGGTTTGCCTTGGCTGTAGAAGTCCTTTCTGATACTGATTTAAGTGGCCAACCTTCCTTAATAGGTGGATAGGCAGCTGTGGAAGCTTTGCTGGCTTCTAAATTATTCATTATACTTTCCCACTCATCATCATCATCAAAGTCATCTATGTCAAAATTATCAATATCATAGGAAGCCTGGATTTCTCTTTCTAAGTCATCTATTGCAGCACTTTGTTTATTCTGATCTTTCACAGCAGTGCTTGTGAGAACGTTTTCTGGGAAGTAAGAGCTCTCTCTTCTTTCTTTTATCCTTGGTGTTTCAGCCCAGTTGCTACTTACAAAGGACTTCTGGGAATTGAATGGTGGTCCTTCACAGAGATTCTTCTTGGTGGCTGAGAATCCTGTCTTTCCTAGGGTAGTAGTCACTAAACATTCCCCAGTAGAAATGGATTCTGAGGGACTGTGTGGGAAATCTAACTCAGTATCAGAATTCCCTGGAGGGAGGGAATCACCCTTCGGAAATGTATAAGGCGGGGAAACAGATACCATATCCTTGGTAGCAGGGCTACCAAGAGCATCAGGCCTGCACCTCCACACAGAGCCAAGAACACCAGCACCACGTGGGTTAAAATCTGCTTCAGCTAGGAGCTTCTTTCTGAAGAGAGAACACACAGCACCATATTAAGTGTAAGTGGTCTACTATGGTAGGCCACACAAGTATGTCTTTAGTTTTCATCCCCAGTTGTGGCAAAATATATCCTCTTTTTCCCAATCTCAAAAATTTGAACACAAATGTTAAAGGAACAGTTTGAAAAAGTAAATAAATTAAAAACATAGTGATAATTTGTCCTTTTCAGAATGCCTGGACATTTTACCCTGTATGTGTCAGACCGAGAGTGGTGGAAATGCAGTCAAGTACATTCCAGAAGGAGAAAAATCAAGATACCTTATGTCCCGCTGCTGAAGCAGGTCATTCCCACAATCCAGAGCTTTCAGTTCATCATCAGGAATAGTATCAACTAAGTTACAGATGTGCTCCATCACGCGAATAAGCTGCTGCTGTAAACTTATCTGTCTGGCTGTAAAGTAACCGTGTTAATATTTTTCCTTAAAAACAAAAGACTTAAGATTTTCAAAGTCATGCATGCTAAATCGCAAGTAGTTCAAAAACATTATAAACAACCATATACTATCCTTATTATTTCCTTGTGAAATAATTTGAAATCAGATTGTCTCTATTTTATATCATGAGAGCTTGTAACTATGTTATCATTTAATTTCATGTTAATTCTGAATATTTCTCTCAGGGTAACCAAGGTTGTTGGAAGATAGAAAAGTTTTATCAATTTACTATGATTTTTATACTGACTTTAGGTGTAAATCTCACACACCAAGCCCACACAAAGCATATCGTAAAGGGCTGCGCAGGCAAGACCTCCTCCTCCCCTGCCAGTGTTGTTCTGGGCTGCCTGTCATCCAGAATTCCTTTCAGTGGTAACAGCATAGCACTCAGACTTTCTTTCGGGAGACCACCCCTGCCCCACTGCCTCATGGGCACTGACGTAAGGCAGCTCAATGAGAATCAGGTCTAGGAGTTTTTCAGCTGGTGGAAAAGTAGACCTCTCTTTTCAATAAGCTAGATAGGCTGCTGGTGGCCTTCTCTGCCACCACAAAGGGAAACACAACTTGGAAATAAGACTCATACAAGGGAAAGCAGAAAACAGAGATGGAAAAAAAATGGAGGATTGAAATGGAGAAAGTGGAAGAGAGGAGAGCGAGAAGGTAGGTATGAGAGGGAGAAATTCCTGATAACAATATTTGAGTGTCTGAATCCAGCCAGACCACCCCACATTTTGCTGCTGTTGTTGTTTAAGCCATGTAACTAAGAAATAGAATGTCAAAGGAGGCAAGGCTTTAGATAAAGGAAAGAAAAAAAAATGGGTTAGGGAAGCAAGGAAGATGCCTACTCCAGCTGTAGGGCCTAAGGTATGTGGGAGAAATAAGCAGTGTAGGTGAGCTGCAGAGGAAACGGTATTCTCTGGAGACAATCAGAAAAATAAGGGGAAGAAAATGTCAGAGAAGAGAATGAGGGTACTGGGAAATTGCTGACCAAGCAGTCAGGTGAAAGGTCTAACGGGCAGGAAGGAGAGGAAGAAAGAAGAGATCAGGGGGTGTATGGAGCAACGTGGGAACAAGCATCTGTGAGAGAATGAACTGGGAAATGTGGACTTTTGCTAGAGACTGATGTAAATAGGGACATGAGGTATGAGATGGTAAAAGCAGTACTGCTGAATTCCTAGTTTTTTTTCTGTTTTCTCTGCAAGAGGAATGGGCATAGAAAGAGGAGAATAAATTGGAAGGAATTAAAGCCAAGACAGGCTCAGAGAGAGGTACAGCCATTGGTAAGGAGCTCAAGTCTCCTTTCCAGATAGATTACACCTCAGAATTACAAAGGAAACCCAGAAACAAGATTTCAATGATACTTGAGACATCTAGTAAATAGTAGAGTTGATGGAAGAATGAAGACAGGCAAACGATGTTAGAATTTTCAAAAACATTGTGAAGCGATTGCCAAAAGCTCCAGGCTGGTGGTCTTGATGTTAATTCAACGCAAAATTCTAGAACATGTTATCAAATGGCTGCTTTGTAAGCTCTGAGGAGAGGAAACAATTATAGAGTTAGCAAGAGTTCATAAAAATAAACCAGCCATCTCAATGTACTTCCTTCTTTGAAAGGATTACTAAACTGGGAGATAACAATAGCTACCACTTATTGAAGGCCTACAATGAACTGTACCTGGAATCTTGACAACTACCCAGCAAGGTCATATTACTCTCCCTGTTTTATAGAGGAAACCGAGGTCCAGGAAAGCTCAACTAATCCGCCATAGCCACACAGCCAGAAGGAGGAGGAGACAGATTTGTACCTCAGATCTGCATCACTCTAGAGCCAATGTCCCATCCATTCACTTCAGACCTTGAACTTCTGAAGTCATATGACCAAGACTTTTGCTTACCCGTGGACAAGGGAGAGAAACATGGTCTGAAAATAGATTTATAATTAGATGAAAAAGAAGCACTGACAAATGGACTGGTGTCAGCTGAGAGGGAGGCCACTAACGACATTCTGTAGGATTCTGTTCTTGCCCCTGTCCTAGCCGATCATTTTGCCAGTGAAACTTAATGATGCAGAAACCTTATAGTGCAGAAGCTACCAGTGTAAACTCAAGAGCCTCGAGACTGCTGGGTTCGAATCCTAGCTCTGCTGCTGTCTAACTCTGTGACCATGTGCCATTACTTTACTCTCCTGTATCTCAGGTTCCTCATTTGTAAAATGGGGACTACCTTAAAGGGCCACTGTGAAGATTAAATCAGTTAATATTGCAAGGCAGTTAATCAACAACAAAAAATTTGGAGCAAACAGAAACACAGAGACCTCTACACAGGTATGTGAGCATGCACACACACTACATAACTACAGTGTCCATCAAAAAAGGATAGAATGTGTTACAGAAATATTCAGAGAACAAAAAGAGCCCTTGGAAATTGATTTGATATAAGTGAAAAATTCCATAGAAGAGTTAAAGATAAAATGAAGGAAATCTCCTAGAAAGCAGAGACGCAAGAGATGGAAAACAGAAAGAAAATTAATGGAAGCTTAATTTACAAATAACAAAAGTTCCAGGAAGAGTGAAAGAAAAAAGAGAAAACAAAAAGAAAATAAAAAGAAATACCAGAAAAATTTCCAGAATAGAAGGACACAAACTTCTAGACTTGAAGAGCCTGAGGGAAGCAGAAATAAATGAGTAGGAGGAAAGGAGACCACTGTTTTTCAAAGTGTTATAGCACTATTGGATTATTTATGCTAAATATTTAATAGAAAAATGTAAAATGAATTAAGAAACAAATCCAACAGACAAAAAATGTATTAAACTTTAAGACCCAAACCCAGAGTCTATACAATGAGAACTAGGAGGATGAAAGGTCTAGAAACCAGTATCTATTAAGAAGAGTTAGGGCTGGCCAAGTGGCTTAGCTGGTTAAGAGCTCACTCAAGAGTGTGAGCTCTGGGCCGGCCGAGTGGCGCGATGGTTAAGAACTGGCTTGGGACGCCAGAGGGCCCTGGTTCGGATCCCAAATATGAGGGCCAGTGACACTGCCTTCCACAGCTAAGATGCTGAACAACAGCTCAACCTGGAGCTGGACTGCCGTGAGTCGCCGGCGATGGCGTAGGCTGCAGCTCCTGTGGCAGTGGGTTGCCATGGGCTACCGTGTGTAGC
>NW_017731398.1:969620-971985 GCF_001890085.2 Hipposideros armiger
GAAGAGCGCAATGATGGTGCCAACTTGGGCCAGTGAAGCAAAGTCCTCCACAACTAGACTGAAGAACAAAACGACAGCAACTTGTCTGTTCCCCTTTCCCTAATTCCCCAATTCCCCAGCACTGTTCCCATCCCCCAATTCCCCAATTTAAAAAAAAAAAAATTAAAAGAGTGCGAGCTTTGAGCAACAGTGGCTCACGAGTCCTGCCCGAGCTGAGCAGCCGCTGAGCTGCCAAAAGGTGGCAGGATGGCTCAGCTAAAAAAAAAAAAAAAAAAAAAAATGAGTAAAGAAGAGTTCAAAGGTCTAATACTATGTAGCCTTAAAAACAAAAAACAAAACAAAACAAAAAAACAAAACACAACAACATCTGGAAGCTTTAGACTTACCTCACAAGGAATAAGTTATAGGAAGGCAAATTTTGGTTCAATATAGGAAATAATTTTTTAACAAGTAGCATTTTCAAAATAGAGAATGAATTACCTTATGAGTTTAAGGTATTTAAGGTATGAGTTGTTCAAACATATCCTGGCTAACCAATGAACAGGTATGGCTTGATATTAGAGCGAAAGGAACTATAAATTTGACATCTTATACTATAGTCACAGGTAAAAAGACAATCCTACTTCCTTTTAAAAAGTATGCAGTTAAAATATGTGGCATGTGTAACATACTTTTTGTACTGTTACAGTCTGTGCTGGTTTCTTGGTTAGACTGCCGAGTAAGCATTTTCTCAGGATTTGACAGGTCCTCTGAGGTGCTAAGATCATCCTTCTTTCTGTCACAGGTGTCAAGGTCCTTTAACATACTACAAATTAAAAAAAATATATAACCAGTGAAAGTACAGACTAGATCAAATGCATAATTTTTCCTCTAATATTTCTCCACCACTGGTCAGATGATATGTAACTGAAAAGAAAAACTTGTTTTTATATCTTCTCAATTCTAAAACCTCTTTAGCTGGCTCTCGAAGTCTTTCATCTTGTTGCCCAACGTTCCTTTTCAACTTTATCTCCAATTAGGCTCTTTCAGTGATCTCAGGCTCCAACCACATTGCATCCCTTACTTTCTACACATGAGCCCTGTGTTGTCTACTGTCGAAACTCTGCCTCCACTCTTTTCTCAGCTTGAAAACCCCACCATTCCAATCTCTTCTTGCCCAAATCACACCTGTTCTTCTAGGTCCAGCCCAAGGGTTACTTTTCTAATTTCTCCAGCAAGTGGTTATCAACATCTGTCTTCTGAGATGCCAAAGCATTTATCCAGGCTTCTTTTATACCAAGTATACTGCTGTGTATCTGCACATATAATTAACTCACACAGATCATACAAAAATACAGAGTGTGCCAAAGAAATGTATACACATTTTAAGAAAGGAAAACTGTATTAAAATTGTAATACTCAATATATACTGATAACAAAGATGAATACAAGTCACGTTTGATTTCTGCAATTATAAGAGGTGCTCAAAGCGTCCAGGCACTTCTGATTATGGCGAACTACTGCTTGAGCAGCGCTGACTAGTGTCCACTTGTATACATTTTTTTTGGCACCCCCGGTATATTAACACATGTAAACATGGTCAGTCTGACTGCATATAAAAAATACTTTAACAGTAACAAAATAAATTAGTAATTGTTAAAGAGAAGGTACTATGGAAATCCAAAGAAAGATAACACTTTCTGGAACTTGAGAAGACTTTGCCAAGCGGGTAGGATTGGAGGAAACCTTGAAAGATGGGTATAAGAAGTAACAGACTATGAAGAAATAACAAATCTATTCACTTGATATCCAGAATCAACTGTACTTTTCTAAAGTAGGATTTTGGAATGCAATCTTCTACTAAACCAGTGACAAATAACTATGTTTTATATAGTTTCATAAAATGATAATACATAATTAAAGAAAGGGCCTTACATTTTTAGCAATGTTTTCCAATTTGTTTCATTAGGCTCCTTGGAGCTTATAGTTATTGTAAGGGCATAACTGGAGATAAAGCTGAAAGGTAATTTGGGGCCTGAAGATGACAGCTTTTAAGCACCAGCTAAAGAGGTTTAAGAACATAAGGAGAGGGCCAGCCAAATGGCACATTGGTTAAGAGCTGGCTTGGGACACCACCTCTGAGCAGCAGGGCTCCGGTTCGGATCCCCCATGGGGGCCAGTGACACTGCCCTCTACATCTAAGATGGTGAACAACAGCTCAACCTGGAGGTGGGCTGCGTGAGTTGCTGGCAACGGTGTAGGCTGCAGCCCCTGCTGCAGTGAGCTGCCATAAGCTACCGTGAGTGGCCGGCAGCCAGCGTGAGCGGCCAGCAGCCCGTGTGAGCTGCCAAGAGCCACCATGAGCGGCCATCTAGAGGCCGGCGAC
>NW_017731398.1:972030-978729 GCF_001890085.2 Hipposideros armiger
TCCTCCACAACTAGACTGAAGAACAAAAGGACAGCAACTTGTCTGTTCCCCTCCCCCAATTCCCCAATTTAAAAAAAAATCTAAAAAACAAAAAAAATAATATAAGGAGATACAAAAACATGTTTCTATTTTCTGTTACATACTACACTGACCATTACACTTCATAAATTAATTCAGAAATCACAACCAGCATTTTAAAATGAAATAAAAGATAAAATTTAATTTGTGAAAATTCTACTTGTTTTATAATATATACAAATATACAAGGTTGCAAAGTAAAATACATAGAGAGACTCTACCTTGAAAATAACCATTTTCAAGGGCTGAAGATCTAGGTAAAGTTAATTATAGTATGACAACTCAAATTATGTAGCCATTAAAAGGAATAAAAATAAAGACTATATAGCAATATGGAAAATGATTTAAAAATAATATGAAGAGAAAATAAGCTGAATACAAAATTATAGTCACATGTTGATTATAGCAATGCAAAAATCATACACATGTAGAGAAAGATCAAAACTGAACATAGATAAAGAAAACATTTGGTTCGTTGGAATTTTGAGACAAGTAAGTGTACTGTTAAAGTGGTTACAGTGTTATTTGTGCAATACACACTTTTCTAATAAAGAAAAAACCCAGTAAACAGCACTACACTGGATCTTAGACCATTTGCCATTAATTTTATCATCCTGGGCCATCCCCCGCTCCTTCCTGGACCTCAGCTGCTTCACCTGCTAAATGAGGATGATGATTTAGAATCTAGACTCTCTATAAACTCCTGCTCAGTTTTTTACTTTGTACAATTCTGGCTGAATGTTTATTGGAAGGGACAGGGACAGAGGGGAGATGTTATATAGTTTTTTAGTTTTGACATCATATAGCAATCATGCTTCAATCTTTCCTTCCTCTTCAAACATCCCAACACACCTGTTAAAACACAAACCAGGAGAAACTAGATTATGTACACAAACACCCTCTTCCTGCCTTCCTTCCCTAATTAAGGTGACATAATACAGAGATCTATTTCTCATCAAAATATTACTTAATCGCGTAGTATATGTACTTTACCACTCATCTGGACTGTGACTTAGATCGGGGTGAGAATGGAGGTAACAACGACTACTAGCATTTTAAGCTCTTGAGCTGTGTGGACTACGTATTTTTCCCACAACACTACCAATTAACCACCATCACGTAACTAATTTACTAAAATTCAGCGAATGCCAAATACAATAGCCAATTCTATCCTGTAGAATTAAAAAAAGGCAGGGGGGACACATCACTTACTAAGTTACTTCCCAAATAAGGAGTCAGCTTTGTGTCATTTCAGGTCCAGGAGTTTGAAAATATAACATTTTTAGGAATATGTTCCCCATGTCAAAATCAGCTACAGAAAATGTAGGAATTTTGGTAGTATTCTAAAGCTGGAACTAAAAATGTATCAATATGGATTTTTTTGAAGCTTTTGGATATAAAATAAACTGCAGAAGTATGAAATTAATTTATATAGAAACGACATTACATAACTAAATTATTTCAGATATCCCAAAACAAAGAATGATGTTTAAATTAATTAGCTATCTTACCTAAAGCATTTTAAAGAGGAAGACGAGGCAGAAGTCATTACTTCTTCTGGCGAAGGTGGAACAAAATCTATATCGTAATCGTCTTCATCAAGCTCAGCACATGGAAAATCCTCAACTGAATGTAATTCAGTTTCTTTCAAGTTTTTCTCCTTTTTACTATTATCTAAAGTAAATAATTGATAAACATAGGCTATTTTAATAATTAACAAGATAGAAAGAACAGGGTATGAGCACTGAAGAGTGCTTCAGGCAAGTCATAAACAATGACACCACTCTGTGACCACACTCCTTTCACACATTAATGTTGACTTGTTTTTTTCATAAACGATTATTGCGTCAACTGGAATAAGTCCAATGAATGCTGGACTGAGGCTGAAGATTTGCTTCAGGATTTTCATGGTTGTTTCCAGTTATATTGTGAAGCCCATACTTAGTATCAGCAATTTTGTTCTATTTTTTACTCATATTTAAATAAGGGCAAAATGCAACAAATAAATTCGTTCATTGTACAAACACTGTTGTTTGTACAGATAAACTATTTCTACTTTACCACAAAGGCTTCCTAGTGATTGACGTCTACTAGACTCAGTGTTTCTCTCCTTTCTATGAGGGAAAACACAATGACAAATTGTTGCTCTCTAGTTGAACTTCTACCGAATTTTCTCTTTATAAATAGTAACGCATTTGATTAAACTATACTTTTGGTTATTATCAATCACTTTTCAGTCCTCTCTCACCCTAAAATAACCTTAATGGGATTCAGGTGTTTAAAATTTTAGTCTCATATTTACAACTATTTCTTAAGGTAGGTACTTCCACGTATGGCTAATCTCAAGCTATAAATAACTATGAGACTTAAACAGAAAATAATTTGAATGTGATTTCTGGGGCTGGCCGAGTGGCTCAGTTGGTTAAGAGCTCGCTCAAGAGTTTGAGCTCTAAGCAACAGCGGTTCGAGTCCAGCCCAAGCTGAGCAGCCGCTGAGCTGCCAACAGGTAGCAGGATGGCTCAGCTAAAAAAAACAAAAAAAAGGTTTGTTGTTGTTGAATGTGATTTCTAATATTCTAACAGCATGATTAGATCATGTTCTACAACAATACTAAATGGCAGCAAGCCATAAAGGGATTATGATAAAGAGGCTTGGTTTAATTTCACTTTCCAATTCTACCACTAACCAGCCAGTAGGCTATTAATAAGCCATTTCCATCTCTATGGATCTTATTTTCTCCATATGTAAAATCAAAGAGCTGCCCTTGGTGTTAATACAAAAATTATATTAGCAGAATAAAATCTTTCATCAGTTTATGTTCTGCCTCAAGAATGTGGCCAAGGGCCGGCTGAGTGGCTCAGTTGGTTAGGAGCTGGCTCAAGAGTTTGAGCTCTGAAGAAGCCCCACCAGAACCGAGGTATGCTGCCGCTGTTCCGCTGCCACCATGATCATCCCCTTTCGCTGCTTTACCTGCGCCAAGATTGTCGGCAACAAGTGGGAGGCCTACCTGGGGCTGCTGCAGGCCGAGTACACCGAGGGGGGCGCCCTCAATGCGCTGGGTCTGAAGCGCTACTGCTGCCGCCGCATGCTGCTAGTCCATGTGGACCTGATTGAGAAGCTGGCTCAACTATGCGCCCCTGGAGAAGTAAGCGAGCACTGGCCATCTGTCCTGCCGAGAGCCCCTCCCACTGAGGAGTGGGTAGCCGGGAGCAGTGCCTGCCCACAGCTGTGTGGGCATTGGTCTCCTGCTCTGGAAGGAACCGTCCAGTAAAGGTCTTTGCAGAAAGAGTTTGAGCCCTGAGCAACAGCAGTTCAATGCCCAGCCCGAGCTGAGTTGCGGCTGAGCTGCCCAAAGGTGGCAGGATGGCTCAGCTAAAACAAAAACAAAAACAAAAAATGTGGCCAACAGATTGTTCAATAAGTACCTCTATAGATCCTAAGGACAAAAAGCTATATCATATTTGCCACTGTTCCCAATCCCTACCTTTGAATGAATACAATCAACATATTGAAATGAAGATAAATAATTTTTTACCTCTTTCCTCTTCCAAATGAGTTTTTAAAGAGTGACTATCCTGAGTATCTTCATTTATAAGCTCTCTGGAATTGGAGTCATCATCAATGCAAATCACATCACTACTTAACCATTTGAAGTCAGCCTTCTGTTCCTTAGTCAAATATACTTGCTTGCCTTCAGAGGAAGGAGTCAAATCAGTCTTTACTGTATTTGCTTTATGAAGCTGTGCTTTAAAAAAGTTTCTCTTAGACTTTTCTGATTTTTGAGCAGTGCTTACTTTTACGAAGTGATTTTTGAGTGGTGTAACAAATGCTTTTGAATTTCTGGAAGTATCGAAGTCATCCATGTCATCTCTATCATTGATGGTAATAAAAGAATCTGATGAAGAACTAAATTCTAATTTCTTGAAAGTAGAATCACAGGTTTCCTTTATAAGTGGTGTGCTCTGGGTAGTACGTAATACTTCCTGTGGAACCTGCACCAAATCTGGCAATAATGGTTTTGAACCAACTCTCTTGGTTTGCTGTCTGGCTGGAGCATTTTTAAAGCGATTGATGCTTGTCTGCTGATTTGTGGTTTGGGATAAAGTTTCACTGAAGGAAAAAGCCTCAGTAACATTAACATCTTTATCACTTAACACAGGTGTTTTTGCTACTGACACGCTAGTCACAGATACATCATTGGCTGAAGATATTTTCTTTTTAAAAGTGAAACCTCTGAAAAATAATTGAAAACCTGAATTAGATCAATTTTAACAAACCCACCAACTCTACAAAACAAGACTTTTTACTAATTTATATAACTCACCTTCACTGCATCATAAACAAGCAAAGACTCTATCTCCCTCTCTTGACTTTAAAATTTATAATTTTAATTATACTTTATGTGCTCTGCTCCTTCCTATGCAGGGGCTAATTGTTCAGTTTTGAGAGTATCCAGGCCATTCCCACTACTTTATTTCTCAGATTGGTAGTCTTTAAATTTAATTAATAGCATCTCCAAAGGGAGAGGACATCATAAGCAAAAAAGAGAAGAAACTCAAATGTGGCTACTTTTTGCTACTGTGACAAAAGTTTTATGGGGAAAAGAGTTAATTGCTAGCTATGCTGAGATCTGAAGGACAAGTAAAGGAGTTCTGTACGTATCTAGACTGAGTGACACTGAAGGTCAATGGATTTAAAAATCAAGCACCCAGAACACTGTCTAGAATCTGGTAAGGACACAATAAAGCATACAAATTATCATTAGATATTATGAGTTTGGAGTATAGCTTGGAGGAAAGAACAAAACTGGAGAGCTATAGTTTTCCTTATAAACTATTTTTGTAAAGGACATAAAATTACATTAAAATATTAAAAATACCTATTTCCCCAAATTTGCAAGAAGGTTCATCATTAATTCATTCAACAAACATCTGCACAGGATGATGTGCCAGGAACTGTGCAAAAGCACTTAACAATTTATTACCTGGTGCTGCTAACATATGCTCTACCATTAATTTGCAAACTGGGAAAATCATTGACATCTCAGCTTCATTTCCTCATCTAACAATGAACGGGTTGGAAGGGCAGATATCTACCTCATCTGTATAATACTGTGTGTTAGTGCCTGTATGACAACAAACCAACCAAAATACTTACGAAGATTTCGGTTTTGAAAGACTTAATTTATTATTAACTTTTCTGGCTGAATGACGCTCCAGTTGCTCCTGCAGATTATTTTGAGGAACAGCAGCCATGATCCTACAAAGTGAGGAAAAAAACTATTAGTGGAGTTATGTACTTTGCATTAATCACAATGTTTCTTTTGGGGGGGTAGGGAGGGACACTGTTCCAACTGTACTCAAAGTAATGAGGGTTTTTTTTGTTGTTTGTTTTTTGGGGGTCACTAAATTGTTTTGACATTTACAACTGGTGACATTTGAAATATATAATCTTTAACTGAAGGCTCACTTGAATAGCAAAAATGACCTGGTTTTCCCCCAGTGCTAAAATAAGCACAAAAGGCATTAGGGAAGGGATTATTAGCAAAGGGCTTGCAGACAAATGGGATCTGGCCTGGGCCTGAAGAATAAATAGAAACTGGACAGGGAGTGAAGTGGGAAAAAATGATCAAAGCATACTGAAAACCCAAAGTCAAATGAATAAGTGAATTCTCTACCCAAGGGGAAAATCGGGAAAAGAAAGACCACCACCAATGAGAGCAATTGTTTACCAGCAAGATACGGTGCTTCAGAATGATCTAGTTTCCACCTGAAAGAATACTTTTACCAAGCATATTTACCCCTGTGTAACAAACTGTGCTATTGGTGAGGAATTGCCTTGATAATGTACAGCTCAAGCTACCTTAAAGTTACTGGGGTAAAGGAGGATGAAAGAGCCAAAAATCTATGGATAATAGAACAGTCTCATATTAGCTGATAGTTACAACCCCTTTCCCATTCTATCTTTAACAGAGATCTACCTTTATTTTATAACATATCTTAAGAGGAAGGGTTAACAACATTAGGTATTTGTAAAAATATGACGCTTTACATAAATCTATTCCACTCACTAATTATTAAAATCACCTATGCTTATTAACTCTTTAGATAATAGTGAAAAGAAGAGAAACTTGGAAGAATCTGAATTATATTTAATTGAGAAAGCTCCATGTGCTGAGCTTGATGATGATTACAATACAGATTTTATTTTGTTCCACCTTCTCCAGAAGAAGGAATGATTTCTGTCTCTTCTTCCTCTTTAAAATGCTTTAGGTAAAATAGCTAATTAATAAACACTGAATGATTCACATTAACATGGTAATTATATCTTAATAACATTCTTACCAAAATTAACATTAAAAAGTAGACAGGGGCCGGCCGAGTGGCGCGATGGTTAAAAACTGGCTTGGGATGCCAGAGGGCCCAGGTTCGGATCCCACATATGAGGGCCCAGTGACGCTGCCCTCCACAGCTAAGATGCTGAACAACAGCTCAACCTGGAGCTGGGCTGTCGGGAGTCGCTGGAGATGGCGTAGGCTGCAGCCCCTGCTGCAGTGGGTTGCCATGGGCTACCGTGTGTAGCCAGCAGCCAGCGTGAGCGGCCAGCAGCCGCAGTGAGCGG